>NW_024080666.1:903840-1137138 GCF_003009895.1 Hyaena hyaena
GGGGAGGGGAGGGGAGGTGCGCGTGCGTGGGTGTGCGATTCCTGGGCTTCCCGCCCTGGCTAACAGGTCTAGGCGGGGAGGAAGAGCTACTTCCGCATCCTCACCTAGTTTTTGTCCCAGCTGACCCGCGCGTGGGCGGGATGGCTACTTCTTGAGGAATTTTCTAATTATTTCTCCTGGAAAATAAATCTCACCGGGCTGATACTCAGGAAGTGGCTGCAGAGGCTGTAACCTGGCTGGGGATGCGGTCGTGGCAGTCTCCTACATCTACTCTATCCCTGCCTTGCAATAGGCAGCAGCTTCTGGAAGGGGCGGTGCGGGGGGAGGGGGGGGCGAAGAGGGCGGGGGGAGGTTGGGGAATGTCTGGCGTGTGTGGCTTTGAAAAGCGTTCCACCTGCTTTACTCCTGTGAGGCTTGGGAGGAGACCTCAAAGCGCCAGCTTTCCGCCTTTCCCTGAAGCGGATTGTCATGAACTTGGCCTAAAGCTGGATACTGGGGACGAACCCGGAGTGTAAAGCGCAGAGGCTTTAACACCTGAAATGCCTAGAAATCCTGTTGAGAGTCCCAAATCAAGCACCTCCTTGACGGGCTATACGGTATATCCTAGTCTGATATCCGATAACTGCTGTTATGTGAGGCAAACGATCAAACCTGTAACTCTTGAAGCCGTAGTCTTGAAAAACCACGTTAAATTGCTTTTAAAGACCCCACTTCCAGGGGAAAACCCTCAATTTTGTTAGAAACGAACCTATTGTACGTCACAGACGAATATATTACATGTTAACTGCTAGAGACCGTGGGAGTCTGAGCTAAGGCTAGAGTGTAATTTTCTGGGCATGTGGTAAAGACAAAACTTCTAGGAAAAATCTCTTGGGAGGGCACAAACCAAAGTAGCTTCAGGGGGCTGAGTGTTGAACACAGCTGGGAATAGAATGCCTTCCTAGGGTGCCGGGTTGGGGGGTGAGTCGTAGGGCTTTACCTGGACATCAATGGGTTTCTAGCTCTTAATCACTTCCAGGCTTATGAATCTGAAATTGAGACTTCTTCTGGCCCACCTAGTAGCTTCCTATTCCAAAAAATAGAATTTTTAAGCAGCTTTGTCAGAGTTCAACATCCTTCTGCCTTCCTATGAGAAGCTGTTGCATTGTCTCCTAACCATTATCACACTACTTGTGAGGCTGAGTGTCAGGATGCATACGAATCACAAATTACGTGGAGAAACCTTGTCTGCTACTCCAGTTCATTGTCGTAAGGAGATGACTTGTTCATTTTAATGTATTAAAATAGCCAATGTTCTTAACTTGTTAGGCTAGTCTGACATGAATGCTGGATCCAGTCATGCCCTGTAATGTATTCTGCATGATGGAAATAATTATCCATTGTCCACAGCATTTATAAGTAGGAGGGAAATATTAAAGCCCTTGATTGACTGATTATACCTGTTGCTTTAGTGGCCTAGTTGGAAGATCCTGTTGGAATGAGCCCTCTAAGTATGTAAACTAACCTGGAGGTATAGTTTCAGTTAAGAACTTAATGTGTTCGTGTATTATCTAAGAAAGCCCTTCCTCCTGAGTTCTCGTCTTGCTCTTTGCCTGTCCGATCTCCAACTGGAGGCTCTT
The DNA here is from genome assembly GCF_003009895.1 of Hyaena hyaena. Classification (NCBI taxonomy): domain Eukaryota; kingdom Metazoa; phylum Chordata; class Mammalia; order Carnivora; family Hyaenidae; genus Hyaena; species Hyaena hyaena. The sequence continues at coordinate 905,460 of NW_024080666.1, forward strand.
CTGCCATGTGAATTATTTTTTGGAGTTCTTTAGTCCTTGGCAAAGGGTACTTCCTATTAACAAGGGCACACCTGTTTTCAGATGACTATATACCTCACCTTTGAGAAATTGCTTTCTTTGTGGTGAAGCTTTTTCTGGGTGGGAAAAGAAAATTAGTCTGTGCCAGACACTTTGAGGGTGATGTCAAGGTGAGTCAGCCTCACCTACTCTCCCGGAAAGCTGGAGCTGATCCATGGGTGATGTTGTCACAAACAGCATATATGTGACAAATTACGGTCTTGCGGGTGGGAGACCTGGCTGAATTTGTCCCAGAAAGACCGGCGAACGTGTGCAACTATGGGTAGTACAATTTGATAGATAATTGCGGAAAATAGTCTGACTTTGAAGTAAAGGACCTCTCAGGCTAAATAATGAAACTTTTTAAGAATAACTCTGTATAGGAGGGTTATTCTGAATGGAAAAACTTCGACTGATAGAGAAGTGTTTTTCAGTATGTTGCTTTGACTTTTTTTTTAGCCAGCAGAGTGACTAGGAAATCGCCAGAAACCAGCAATTCGTTGACTGAAACCAGCATCCTCAAATAACTTTCTTTTTGATCTTTAATGGATAGGTGGTGTCAGAAGTGGATGTTGGGGTGCTGCTAGCTTACCGGTGAAGCCACCCTGTGTGTTACTAGTGGTTTTGTCCTGTCCTTTATGCATCGGGTAGTGTGGGTTTCTCCCAAGTATCTGGAAGACCTCCGGAGCCTCCCGCTTCCTCTACCCACTGTTGGAGGCACTAACGATGCCTCTTTAGGATCCCAGATGCCATTTCAAAAAAGCAGTGATGGTAGAGACGTGTTAGCGGATGCTGGTAGTGCTCCTTTGTTGGCCGTGGACTCTTCTGAACACTGCCTGGTGCTTGCTCACTCCTGAGGGTGCCTAGGTTTCTGTCAAAGGTTCCTGGTGCCTGAGAATGCTCCCCCTCCCACCCCGACCTAGGGGTGGTCCTTCAACCAGCTGGAGTGTAATCACTGTAGTTTCCAATCCCCCAACCTTCGGAATGGCACTGCCCAATATGCTGGCCCATACTCTTCCAGAGCTGTGCAGGTTGAGCCAAAGTCCACTGCATGAACTTCACGGAGTATCCCACTCCTGCTGGCCTTCTTTCCCTCTCCTCCTCTTCCCTGGGAGCACTGCCTAACGCATCACCTGAACCGGAATTTTCATTTCAGGATCTGATCGTGGGAACCCTGCAGCTTGGCTGCGTCCATGGGGGAGAAACTCCAGGGCTCTAGCCCCTCAGGGTCTTGTGAAGCTGAGCTGTCCACGGAGGCCATTAGCAGCTCCTGCCTCCGTCCTTGCCTGACCCTTTGCGTCGCCTTCTGCTACTGGTCGTCCCTAGCTCCCACTCTTTCCTGTCTGCTCCCCTTCCTCAGATGGGCCTGTAAACGCAGTGGGCTCTTGTCAGCTCTGCTGTGAGCATCAAAGTTCCGGAGTTCGCATGCAAACTGTTCCCCAGGGCACCTGGCATGCACTGGTACGCAGGGCAGTGAGCGAGCTTGCCCTGCCCCGCCTCCCCTGTCCCTGATTCTTGTCGTGTGTCCTCTTCCCAGTTAGATGGAGTGCCTGGAGAGCACAGGCCGTAGCAAATGTGGTTTTGGTACCTCCAGTGTTCAGCACTGTGCATTATACTTAAGAGCTGAATTGAGAGCTTGTTCCCTGGATCCCCACCCCCACCGAGGTCCCTATGCCCCCAGTTCTGCTGGAACTTCTATGTAGCCCTTTGCTGACCCCAACTCTCCCCACTCCGGTCTCTTGGGGAAGCTGAGATTCTAGCTGCTAGTCTCTTCCAGTTTTCTTTTGGTAAATTGGCTCCTAATATTTCCCTTCGTTAGCTGCAGGATAGCTACCTTTCAGAAGGCTTTGACAGCCCCATGTCTGGTTGAAGTCTATATTACTGTACTTTAATAGAGCTGGCTTTCACTTGCGACTTGAAGGGCTTAAGGCACCTCTGTGGAAACTAAATCTAAGGTCTGGCAAGGGCTTTTTGTTCCGTATTTTCTGTGGTAATAGTCAGCTATAAACTATACTGCTTACAACCTTTAAGTTCAAATACAGCTTTCTGTAAGTGATAGTATATTTCATTATACATAACTTTCAAGGTAAACCTAGATCAGTTGAAACAGTTGACCCATTATTTTAGACTCCCACAAAACACATTAAAAAGCCGCCCACTTAAAAGTGATCAAAGGGAGGTGCTGGGGTGGCTCGGTTGGTTAAGCTTCCAACGTCCGCTCAGGTCATGATCCCAGGGGTTTGAGCCCTGTGTTGGGCTCTGTCCTGCCAGCTCAGAGCCTGGAGCCTGCTTAGGATTCTGTGTCTCCTCTCCGTCCCTCCCCTGCTCATCCTTTCCCTCTCTCAAAAAGGGAAACGGGTGTTCTGATGGACTTGTCTGCACAAACATCTTGCGTTGTTACCAGGCAATAAAACTTAAAGGCACAAGGTTAAGATCGCACTACCCTGTGTTTGGAAGCGGAGCAGACAGACCCTGTTAGAGGCCTTTTGCGGAAGCTGTGGGCAGGTGGGCTGCAGTTGTGGGGAGAGCAGCAGGTTGTGACTCGGCCTTGAATGAATGACTAGAAAAGGCGTAGTGACTGGAAAGAGGGTGTTATTAGGGGACCATGGGAGAGTGATCGGAAGCATGGGGGCGAGGATGAGCAACACTGATCTCGGGGGTCATAGCTGTAGCTTAACTCCTGATCACAAAATAATTCTAGACTTCTGGAAAAGTTGCAAAAACATGGAGTTTGTATTTTTCCAGATTCCCCTAATGTTAACATCTCACATAAGCACAGTTCAGATGCAGTATACACTGGTCTATGAACCTTATTGGAAGTTCATCAGTTTTCCACTAATGACCTTTCTCTGGACCAGAGTCCTTGGTAGGCTTCCACGTTGCCCTGAGCATTGTAGTGCCCCTTCTTTCCAGTTAGGGACCATTCCTCAGTTTCTTCCTTCACGACCTGGGCAGTTTGAGTATTGGTCTGTTGTAGAATGACCTTCAGTTTGGGCAACGCTGATGTAGTCTCCTGCTTACATGGGGTTTGAGTTTTTGCTAAGAATCCATCTGAAGTGATGGGGCTTAGTACAGCATTTCAGGAGATTTGTTATATCTGCAGTTCCCGTTTCTGATGGTATCACTTTGATTCCTTGGTTAAAGTGATGTCTATCAGTTTCCTTTTATTGAGGGGGAATTACATACTAAGATGTGGGTGCTTGGTATGCCTGTCTTGTTTTTTAGCGACTTTGGGATTATTGAACCTAGATTTCAACGACTGTTTATGTGAACAAGGGCAGGAAAAGAATCAGATATAACCTTGAAGTTTCCAGCTTGAGGTTGGACAGAAAGGATGGGGACAAGGTATACTTTTTTTTTTTTTTTTTTTTTTTTTTTTTTTTTTTGGTAACGTGAGACCATGTGAAAGGGGGAGGAAGAGAGAGGGAGACACAGAATTGAAAGTAGGCTCCAAGCTGTCGGCACAGAGCCTGATGCCGGGCTTGAACTTAGGAACTAAGATAGAGCAAGACCGTGACCTGAGCCAAAGTTGGCTTTGGCTTTACCGAAAGAGCCACCCAGGTACCCATGGGGTAATATATTTAAGTGGAAACTATCTTTATGTTTGAGAATCTATGGTCTTAGAGGAGAAATGTTAGAATGTGGGATTTTCTCTAAAGAAATGAAACTCTTGGAGCATTTTAATGAAGATCCGATCATGACCTTGGTGTGGGCAGTCCTGACTTCTGGTTACAAATCTGTATGGACGATTCTGAGTATGTGGTTAAGTGTTCAGCTCCAATACCTTAGAACAGGTACATTCTGAGCCTTGACTTCCCTGAAACTGGGATGGTAGCTGTGTCTTAAGACTGTTGGAGGATCACTTGCACTAACATGGGAAGTGACTGTGTCTTGCAGGGTCTGGCACATGGTATGGGCTTAGCAGTCCCCCTTCAGTCCCAGTGCTGGGGGGTGGCCTCTTCTCTTCAGCCTCCCTTGCTGTGCTACAGGGGCACTGATCGTGAGGGGACCCAGTGAGGGATGAAGGGAAGAATTGTTACAAAGAAGTCTAAGCCGTAGACAACTCAGGCTTGGGAATAAAAGGTTCCACTCTCCCACCGCCCCCTGGGGAAGGAGCAAGAGTGGTTTGAAAGAAGTGCTCAATTTAAGCTGTGCTTTCTGGCCTTTTATTAGTTTATAAAGGAAATTAAAAGGCACTTTTCACAATGCCCTTTTTTCTGTGAATACAAATGATTATGGAAACCATTCCTACAATGCAGGAGAGGCAAAGGCTCTGTTAACCCCATGCTCAGAAATAGCTGCTATGACCTATAGTTTCCGGACCTGCGTCATTTCCCTGGGGGAGCTACTGAGCACTTGCCGTGAGGCTGGCCCAGATGGAGAGGAGCCGGAAGTGGAAAGCCTCGATCAGATGTCTAAGACCGTACAAGAGATGAATGTAAAATAACCTCTTAGGTTGACTAAATGTTGACATAACCTGGATGTATTGGGCTTCAAGTATTTGGCCTATTTTTAATGTGGCTACTAGACACCTAAATATTAGTGTGTAGTTTGCTTTATGTTGCTGTTGTGCATCAATAAAGCAGTGATGCCTAATACAAGATATACTTAAAATGGGATCATGGCATACATATTACTCCAAATCTTTATCTACAGTGTCCCCCTCCCTTCCCCCACCCCGTAGCATATAGAGGTAACTTTATCATTTAATGGCTGTATAATACAGCATATTATGGATTTACCATAATGTTTACTATTCCGATTTTGATGAACATTGAATTGTTAAAAAAAAATTCTTTTGGTGTGGTGAAAAATGTTGCAGAACATTCTTGAAGCCTCTTTCAAGTATCTACTTAGGATCCATTCCTAAATGTAGAATTGCCTGTGTGTGCATGGTTAGCCTTCCTCAAGGTTACCAGAAGCTTCCAGAAAAGAATGGATCTATTTCTTCACCCCTCCCCAGCACTGGCCATTGTTGTGCTTTTTTTTTTTTTTTTTAATTTTAGACCATATCCCAAGCAGGCTCCACACTATCCGCACAGAGCCCGATGCGGGTCTCGATCTAATGAACTTGAGCTGAAACCAGGAGTCAGATGCTTAACTGACTGAGCCACCCCGGGGCCACCATTGTCACTCTTTTAAAACTTCTACCACAGGGGCGCCTGGGGGGCTCAGTCGGTTGGGCGTCCGACTTTGGCTCCGGTCATGATCTCCCAGTTCGAGGGTTCGAGCCCCGCGTCGGGCTCTGTGCTGACAGCTCAGAGCCTGGAGCCTGCTTCAGGTTCTGTGTGTGTCTCCTCCTTTCTCTGCCCCTCCCCTGCTCACGCTGTGTCTCTCAAAAAAAAAAAAAAAAAAAATTTACACCACCTGTTTCATTTTTGACTGAAAGCTAATTTTCACTGGAGGATTGAGCATCTTCTGCTTAGTATGCTCATTTGTAGTTTTCCTTATATTAAATATTTTGATACTAAAGTGTAGAAATAAGGTATGGAAACCAGGATATTCAGGATCAAATACACTTTTAAAAAGGGCACATTGGCATTTTCTCTACTTAGAACTTGCGCATCTCTGAGCTCTACAATTGGTGGGGAGGAACTAGGATAGTTAACTTAATGGAAGCATAATTAACATTGGAGTAGAGGATGTGGAGAGAAAGGAACCCTCTTGCACTACTGGTGAAGCCACTATGGAAAACCTGTGGAGGTGTCTCAAAATATTAAAAAGAGAATTACCATAGGATTCCATCATCCCAATGCTGGGCATTTTCCTAAAGAAAAGACATTAATTCAGAGTCCTATAATTTATGGAGTCCTTTTTGAGCCATGTTTTATAACTCCGTTTTATTTCCACTTAAAGTTAACACCTAGTGTATAGGTTTCAGGATTCATCACTTACATAGAACACCCAGTGCTTATCCCAAAAGGTGTCCTCCTTAATGTCCATCCCCCCAACCTGTCTCTGCTCCAACCCTGTTCTCTGTATTTGAGTTCTTATGGTTTGCCTCCCGGTTTTTATCATAATCTTTCTTCCCTTCCCCTATGTTCATCTGTTTCTTAAATCCCACATAGCTGTGAAATCATATGGCGTGTTTTTCTGACTTCTTTAACTTAGTGTAATGCACTCTAATTCTGTTCACTTGTTGCAAAGGGCAAGATCTCCTTTTTGATCACTGGGTAATCCATTGTGTATACACACACACATACCATCTCTATGCATTCATCAGTCAATGGACATTTGGGCTCTTTCCATAATTTGGCTATTGATGATTGTGCTGCTGTAAACATTGGGGTGCGTGTCCTTCGAATCAGCATTTTTGTATCCTTTGGATAAATACCAGTAGTGCAATTGCTGGGTCGTAGGGTAGTTCTATTTTTAATTTTGAGGAACCTCCTTTCTGTTTTCTAGAGTGGTTACACCAGTTTGCATTCCCACCAACAGTGCAAAAGGGTTCCCCTTTCTCCACATCCTTGCCAATATCTGCTGTTTTGAGTTCATTTTAGCCATTCTGACAGGTGTGAGGTATCACATTGTGGTTTCGATTTGTATTTGATGGTGAGTGATCATCTTTTCATGTCTGTTAGCCATCTGTATGTCTTTGGAAAATTGTGTATTCATGTCTTTTGCCCACTTATTCACTAGATTATTTTTTGGGAGTGGAGTTTAAGATTTTTGAAACTAACCTTTTATCCAGTAGCTCATCTGCAAATATTGTCTCCCAGATACAACACAAATTCAACATGGATGAACAAGCCAGGTTATTAGTGCTGTGTATCAGCTACCTAGTAACTGCACCCCATGACCAGTGAAGGAGCTGGGCTTCTGTGACCTGCCCGGAGCTGTACTCCTCCTAGGAAGTGGAATGTGACCCCACTAGCAGTGTCTGGTCAAGGACTGGCTTCTGCCAACTCCGCTCTACTGCCTTCCATGAGGTTTTGTTTCCTTGATGGTGGATCTGCAGCCTCTGTACAGAAGAGTCTGGCACGTGGAGGGTGCTTTCTACCTAGCACTGTCCTGCTGCGCCCCCCCCCTTGTGGCAGAGCATCCCCTGGATCCAAAAGGGTAGTCTGAGTACAGAAAGGGGGCAGATGATCCGATCCTATAGTTCTTTCCTTTAGATGCTTTGTGCTTTTCGTCCTTACTACTCTCTCCTCCACCCCATGCACGTCTCGGTGCTGCTTCACACTGTCCCAAATGTAGGCAAGATCCTCACTGGCTTTCCTTAGCCCTGGTGGGCTCCCAGGGAGCTTCACAGTCTCCAGAGTTAAATGGAACAAAAGATGTGTGATATTTAAGCAGCATAAAACTGGGTTGCAACTGTAACCATTTCTAGTCTGCTCCTTTCCAGGCTCTTGTGTGGCCCCGTCCCCCTGCCCCCAGTTGCATAGGGGGAGCATGTTCTTACCTACCATGCTTGGTGTATACCGAGCTTTCTATTCTAAGGAGTGGATAGCCAGGAATGGCATTCTGGGAAGCCCTTTCTTGCCTACTTCTTTAGTCCAAGGTCTTCTGCGTTAGGAGCATGCCCTGCTCTCACTGCCTGTTGGCTGGGCAGATACTTGCAAACTGAGCTTGCTCTTAACTCTCAGATCGTCTACTTGGCCATCTCGGACAACATCTCTCCTCCAGCATCTGGGGAGAGCACCTTACAGAAGCATAACCAGGACCTGGACCGTTTGTACCATAACTGTAGGTGCTTGTCAGGGGCTTTGTCAAAGCCCTTCAGAAGCCACCTCGGGGGCAGGGCGGGGGGAGGAGGTGTTTTAGGTTGCACATGAGGAGGGAGGTCCTTGTGTTGTCTGGATCCTGGCGTGGATGACCACTGGGAATATATTGCCAATTTGCTCGGGGAATGATCGGGCTTCTAGATTGGAGCTCCACGTTAATGGCTAATAATGGTACTCTTCATGTTTATTCCACTAGCTCATAAATGACTGCCCTCCTAGGAGTAATTCGATATTGACCTGGGCCCTGTAGGTTTTTCCCTTTTGCTGAAGTTTGGGGAAGGAATGAAGAGCCTTATCCAGAAAAGTTAGTTTTTCTCAGAGCTTCTGTCATTATAAAATTCAAATGTGTTGTGATGTGAAATCCTTAACAAGAACATCCAGATGCTTTCTGCACAGAGTTCAAAGACTTCCCTTATTATATCCTATGTACCAAATTCAGGTCCTCTGGCTTAGAGACAGATACATAAAACCTACTGGGCAGAAGTTCACTTCCATATGTATTCTGCCCGGGTGCTGGTCCTCTGTAGGGAAAATGAAAAGGTAAACTGCTTGCACTGGTAAAATGTGCTTAATACTCAGCTATCTACTTGGTGTGCCCTAGCCATTCACTTGGGATTTGTCTCTTGGTAACTGGCCACCAGACCCCAGTACAGTCTTGCCACTGATGTGATGCATGTTTGGAATGTACTACTTCATTTTATATGCGGCTAGTATCATTTAAGATCCTTAAAAGAATATATCCAGAAGGACCCCACTTCTATGAATTTCTGAAATTAGCAAAATGGACCATGTTGAAGGATATGCAGATGAAGAAAAACCATGGTAATCTGGGAGGGTGGGGTGGGGGAACTGGAGTGGGAAGGTCAGCAGTCTGCCAGACTGGGTGGTGAGTTTGCAGGTATTGGTTACTGTGCTCCATCAATCACATGTCCTGATGTTTCTACTGAAAACCGGATGAGTTAAAGTCAAATTCTGTAAACCTTCGAGAACACTAATTTTGGATTCCTTTTCTTCTACATGTGCAATTGGTGGTTGAGTGTATATATTTGCAAGATTGCTCTCATTCAAGATGCAGGTTGAATCTTCCGCTCGGATCCCTCTGTTCCTATGGTGCGATTTTTGCATACTATGGAAAATCCGTTAGTGCTATTGAACTGGTTTAAAGCCTGCCTATACTGTTCCTGTTTCCAGGCCATGTCGCTTTGAGGAAAGGCTCCCTCCCCTCCCCCCCCCCCAAAGGAGCCACCTCTACCGTAACATTCCCCCTGTCATTTTGGTATGGCTTTTGGCTTGGGATACAGGGAAAGGCTCCTCTGTTTCCTCTAGCACTTGCTTGAACCTAGGAGTGTGGAGCCCATCAGGAGATAATTAAATGCTGTTTTTATTTTTTTACTACTGTGCCCAAAAGCTTAGCACAAGGTGTGAATGTGGAATAACATTTGTGGGTATGAACGCTAATATGAAATTGCCTTGTTTTTTTGAATATCCTAATCTGTGCACAATTTTGTTAACAACTTTTTGCCTTTCTGAACGTGGGTCCTTTACATTAAAAGCTTAATCTTTTTGTTGCCAGTTACCTCCTTTAACCGTCTCAGGCAGATATCTGTAAGTCCTGAGTGGGAGCAAGAATGGGGGCAAATACTTCTCTCCATTCTTGATGTGAGGTTAAACAAAGCAGGCAGCATTCAGAAGAGCTTTGTTGAGTCCTGGAAGAAAAAAATACATGGAGTCTGAGTTGTCTCCCACAGAAACCGTGATCCTTCGTTTTTATCTGAAGATGAATCCTCCCTTAGATTGTTCACTGGCTTAGTGAACACTGGCCCAAGTGTTCTGGGCACCTTCTACCTGCCAGGATAGATGTCCCAGCCTGTACCAGGTAGAGAAGAGCCCATCCCTGCAAAGTGATCTTTTGACCTTGTGTTCTTCCAGTCCAGTGGTTTAGCATATGAATAATCTTTAAGAAGGTATTCGTACATTGAAAGAAGATAAATTATCTTCTCAGATTTAATCATTGCCTATTTGTCTACACTTGCTAATGAAGATTAATGTTTATTTATAAATGAGGAAAATGAATGTTTCCTCCGCCGGAAACTAGTGTTTCTTTGCTGTTGAGCTGTTTGCTCTTGTCACTTTACCATGTGCATATGTGTGGGGACCTGGATAACAAGCCGCATGCCCTTGAAATGTGACTGACTTGATGACCAACATGGCAGATTCTATATATTTGAATGGATGCTGTTTCCTACAGGATGGCCTCTTTGGCAGAGTTACCAGGATGCCAGAGCTCCTTGATCCACCTTTTGAAATTAGCTTCAGATAGGATGTGTTCTTTTTCCTTTGTATGGTGGTAATCTCTGTGCCCGGGAGATAGGCCTTTCTGGAGATCGGCAAGAGTTGTTCAAAGAGCCAGGTTGGTTAAGGTAGTTGTTCACTGGCCTGCATTTCTGTTCTAGCCTGAGTGACTTGCAGGTACTGACACCAGTTTTGTGTGGTTTCCAGTTAGCTGTCCTCCTCAGGAGTTAAACTTTGAATGATCTCCCTGATGGATTGGTGTAGAGCCACCGCAACTGTCAGGAAAAGACTGATTTGAATGTAGCCATTCTGGTCTGCTTGATTAAAAATCTAAAGGTTCATTGAGTTTTACAGTTAATACTGACATAGTCTCAAATGTATGTAGATGTGACCACTTTAGGGCATATAACTGCTTCAATGTTATGACAAGTATAATAGCATTAATCTTCATTGGTCATCAAATGGAAAGCTCATTCCACCTAATTTCGTTACGTGCTCTTTGGAGCTGCTTTCCCCTAGCTCTGCATCAGGCAGGATGTTGGCCACTCAACATAAGAAAGGAAGGCCTAGCGGCATGATTTATAACAGTCAAGATTGAAGCAAGCCAGTGGCGTGGATGAATGGATGAGTGAAATGTGTTATACCCATACAATGAAGTAGTTTTCAGCTTTGAAAGAAATTCTGATCGTGCTAGATCCTGGATGAACCTTGAGGACATTACCAATCACAAATACCAGATGAGTCTACTTCTGAGGTACCTACAGGAGTCCAATTTAGAGACCAAGTAGAATAGGGATTGCAGGAGAGCGGGGACCATCAAGATCAGAGGTTTCACTGGTACAGAACTGGAGTTTTGCTAGATGAGAAGTTCTGGGGATTCATGATGGGTATGGTTGTATGCCAGCGTGAATGTACTTAAGGCTATTGAATTTACACTTAAAAATCGTGAAGATGGTAAATGTTATGTGCATTATACCACACATAAACTGGGGGCAACAAGTAGAACAGGGAAAATAGAAGTTAATAGCATAACCTTTGGATTGGAGAGACTTGGGTTTGAGCACTGGTTCCCCACTTACCAGCTGTATGATCTGCCAGCTCAACCTGAGCTCAGCCTCTAGGCTTCTGCTACCTGTAAAATGGGTGAGAAGCTAGTACCACCCTCAGATGTTTGCTGGTGATCTAAAAGGAGAACCTTTTGTATCCTCTCCTAAGAGTTTCTAGAAGGTCTTGTCTTCTGGGAAGCTACACTTCAGTGCAGGGCAACATAAGGGTGAAGTGTAAGGTCTTATTAGGGTGTTAGGGGTGCTGATTCTTTAGCTCTAGTTCCTCTGTGTGGGGCAGGCAGACTTGGATTGGGTCTTAAACTAGCAAAGCACCAGCACTAGAGAGACTCTAGGGCTATGTATGTGTCATCTCAGGTGTGGGGAGGGAATGAAAGGAGTCTGACGGCCACCTATCCTCTCAACCTTAAAGAACCAGACCCAAATGTTGTGTAGCTTAGGACTGTGGGGCTTTGCCCCAGATTGTACTGAGAAGAGCATCCCACCACCACCACCATTAGTAGGATGCCTGTGTCTCTTTTTAGCCCTTTCTGACACTTAGTATATTTGGCTATTGTGGTTGCAAGGATACTTCAGGATGTTGGCTCTGTTCTTCCAAAACCAGGCTTAGTTGGTCTGAACATCCTGCCTTATATGCCAGCATAGTATGAGGGGGCCAGAAAGATGCCCATGACCTTTGAGGCTTTAGGGACCAGTGGCATTTCCTTCCATGCTGATCCCATCAACATGATGCCATTACTCTTGGCTCTTTTTTTTCCTCCTGTCTTCTCCCCTTTGCCTTAGGTTAAGCCCCCCTTTCTGAATTTCCTGTTCCAGTTTAGATTGGCTGTAATATCTATAGCAGATTGGCGGTGGTTATGGTCCCTACTGACAAAAGTTCTAAAGCTTTCATAGAAATTTGCCCTTTGATTGGCTATTCCTAGGCAGGTACACATGGTCCAGGGAGCTTTGGCTCCCTAGATCCAAGGAACTCTTAAGATGGTGGTCACTGGAAACCATAAGCTTCCCTCAGAAAAAGCTGTGGGTGTTGCAGGTACTAAAGCCATAGTTTCCTCACTTGGGTGTAACTGATCTGGAGAGCTAGTGAAAAATCGAAGTGCTGCATCTCACCCCTTTAGAATGGGATTTGGGAGATTAGGCCTGTGCTTAGCTTTCTTGCTAGATTAGTTATCTATGGTACTTACATCTTTGAGTTTCTAGTCTCCGTACCAATTCTTGCCTTGGATTCTGATGGTGGCTTCCACATCTAACCTATCAAACCTTAAAAATCATGCTGGGACTTAACACCTATATTAGAAGTGGTTCAGTAATCCTGGTTTTCTTCTTGGATTTCATCTGTCTCCTCTACTGAATGTTTGAAGGGCCTCCCTCTTCTGTAGTTTACTTTTTCCTTTGCTTCACATTCCTTAACCTTCATAAAGGCTCCAGGGATCACCTATTGTTGGTATCCATGAAATCTGATTGGCCGTGTGAAACAAAACCCTGCTCAGCAGTCTGTTGGGGTTATGCAAGACTCTGCCAGGTAGAGCCTTCTTCCTGGATGGGGCAGAAGCTCTGGGTGTCTGTCTGAACTATGCCCAGGTTAGGGTGTGAACCATCTATGAACTTGGAATCCATCTAAATGCTGGCCAGAGAAGGATGTGTCCGGAGTGGTAAAGAAGCCCAGTAGCCTTGGACTGTAGCCTATATCCAGAATGATGTAGCTCAGAGTCAGCCAAATCCCTGGTGAGGCCATGACTGTTCTCCACTTTATCTCCCTCAGGAAGTCTGCTCTTAATGTTGGAACTTAAAATGAAGCCTTTGGGTCTTGTGCTGTGAGCATGTCCTTGCTGAGCTAGTCTATACATCTCAAGTTGTCTTCTGTTCATTGCTTGTCCAAGGAGCCTGTCTTAAGAAATGGTAATTTTTCACATGTGCTAGTTCACTGTGGTAAACAGTGGTTCGTAGTTGAGCTCGTTCACAGCACCAAGCTAGGGAAGTTGGTAGTTTTCAGTCCTACTTGAACCGTGTTCTACAGGTGGAAAGATGCATTGATCCTGCTTCATGCCAGATTGGGCCATAAGCTCTGTGGTGAGTCTGAAACCCTATTTTTGTGGAGATGGCAGTTTTCAGCTCGCTGTGCCAGCATTGCCCAGGCGCATCCCTGACGTTTTCCACTCTTGGTCTCTGTGGGTTGGGCAGTGTTGTATAACCAATGCAAATATTTAAGAACCTTTATCCGGCACAGTGCTCAGCATAAAGGTGCATAAAAGCTAGTCTTCCTGAAAAGCTAATGATTGAAGTCCACAGAATAAGTGCTGATAAAAAAGGCATCTTAAGACCATAGGAGTGGTGGGTGGGGTTCCTGCTCCAGGGGAGGCTGAGGTTCCGGGGTGCTCCTGCCTGTGGTGAAGGTTTGAGAGGAAGTCTCCCCTTCTTGCTCCTGGTCAGTCCCTCAGTGTGCCCCTCTGTCTCCAGCCAGTGAGGGTTGGGGAGACTTTGTGCCCCTGTCTAAACCATCCACTTCACTGGGTAGGGATGAAGATCCCTCTCCTCACCTGTGCTTCCAGCCCCCAGAATGGTTTCCTCAGCTGAGCTGTTGAGAAGGGCTGCTTTTCTCTTCAGCCTTGGGGATTCTAAGCCTGGGGGGTGGGACAACTTGAGTGCATAGGGCGGGATGGGGCTGATGTCTTGTGGGCATAGCCCTTTAAGATCAACCTCAAATAAGGACCTAAAATGACTCCTAGAAGTTCCCATGCCATTTGAGGGGGAAGGCCAAGATGGGAGAATATAAAACCTAAACAATGGCTATATGCAGCTATAAGAGCTTATTTACTGTGCCCTTTTAAAAAGTTCCTCTACAAAAACAGCTGTTTCTCTAGAGCACAAATATGGTAATGCCCAAGGTATGGAAATACATTTGCATGAATCTTTTCAGGGATATCTCCAATGTACCAGGCTGTGGCTTTAATCTGTGTAGTCCTTGGTTGAAGTTTATTTTGAGAATGAAGTTAATTTAGCATCAACTTTGCTTTTTTTTGTAAACTGGCATTGTTTCCATAAAATTAGGATTCCCAAGATTGACATTACTGTTGTACTGTTTCTACTTTGTTTTAAAGGAATCCTATGAAATTATCAAAGCTCAGTGTTCATAATCTCCCTTAAAAGTAACCCTTGTTATCCTAAATAAACACGGACTGTGGTTCATCTGCTGCTGCACTAACAGGACTGGAAGTGGCTTGAGATACAACCAGGGATGCACCTACAAGAAGCCTGTGCCATTGACTTTCACCTGGGATGATAAATGACAAGCATACAGTGGCATTCCAGGTATAAAAATTGCTGCCTTTAGAAAAGGATAGTGCTATTGATTTTATGTCCTATAGTAAGATTGCTAACATGTTAACCTCCTCATGATCTCTCTTGCATCAAGACCATGATTTGCAAAAATGAGACTTCAAAATGGAAGTTTTGTGAAGTTTTTCAGGTGAGTTCTGCCCAGCGACCCTCTGGCCATTGTGAAGTGTGGGCCTGGACAGTGGTACGGCTGTGGAGGGGGAGGTTGACTTTGAAGACCCATAGAAACAGATGGCTCTTTCAGATAATTAATGATCCTACTGTCCCACAGCTTTGGTAAACCTGGCTTCTAGATGGATGCACTTACATGTCGGGAATGCATCCAGGTGTGCTGTTAAAAAGTAATCCCTAGAAACCAACCAACCAAAAAACCCCCATAAAAATCTTAGTTATGTGAGTGATCACTCTGCTTAGTGAGGATATGTCCCATGGTGAGGGTGGATGGAAGGAGGGCATCTGTTAGGCAGTTTGCAGCCTCTTGAAAAGGGAGAGCCACTGTGATGGACAGTGTAAAGGATTTTCAGGGGTAATTCTGGTGCTGCATGACTTTTGTTTTATCGATTCAGGATTGACTCTCTTCCCCTCCAAGGATGGGACTCCATTCAGGTATGCTCTAATATTGATGACCTACTCAAGGGGATCTCTGTAAATGGAGCTCATGCAGAGGTAGACGCCTCGAAACTATAGTGTTTGAGGAACAGCTGGGGGATTGCGGCTTATGGGCTGGAGAAAAGGAGCTATTATCTCCAAATACTGCAGGGCTCTGCCTCTCTTCTGAGTTTTTCCAAAGATCAGAGTGGTCAACAATGGGTGTTTGCTCATGGAGGCATATTTAGCTTGGGGTTACAGGAGTGCCTGGCCTGTGAGACCACACCCCCTACCTCAAGTAGCGGGTATGTTCTGCCATGTGAAGGAATGAAACCCTCCTCTCTGTAGGTGTCAGAGCAGCCTGGGCACCACCAGCAAGGATGACGTAGGGGAGCGCCTTAGAAGGACGCTTTGACCCCTATGCCCTAAACTACTTGCCCACCTGAAAGTTAGCTAGAAATGACTATAGGGAAGGGGAAAAAATGAGGGAGGTGAAGAGGAACTTCAAATAGAGAAAGAAGAAATCCTATTTTTGTGAGTTTCTACTTCTCTGTGAAAGTATGCTAAAAGAAATTGACCTATGGATTTTGTTTCTCATAAATAGGTTTCCACCTCAGTTGAAATCTAAGGTCTTCCAGGATGAAGGCATGATAGGTTGCAAGTTTGGATGCAGACAGGAAAGGGATTAGGAAGGAGACCGTTGGAAGGGCTGTCAAGGAAGAGGAGAGGGACAGCACCGAGGGAGGCAGGCATGGTGTGGGCTTTGCTGCTGGGCTGGGGTGGAGCTCTGTGGACCCTCCAGCACAGAATGTTGCTCGGTTCAGCCCTAGAAAAAAGGCTGCTGCAGTGAAGTGAGATCAAATCCCCTGAGCCGGCTGGGATGTGGTTTGTGTGGTGGTTGGTTGTTCTTTGTTTTTGTTGGTCTTAAGATGTCCATTCCTCATAATGCTCTAGAAGCTGAACTTAGCTCTACATCAAGCATCTGACTGGTGACAGATCCAAGATGGGCTGATGTCCTGGTGTGGCTGGCTTTCTGATCCACCCCCCCCACTCCCCTTCCCCTCACTCTGCTTGTCACTTGATAGGATCCTTGGCATAGGCTGTGTCTTTCTAGGAACAGGGTCTGATGTCTGAGATCAGATGCTTTCTGAAGTTGTAATGTGCCTATCCGGCGATTCCCTAGCACTCTCAGTAAGGCATTTATATAACCAAATGAAAGAAAGACCCTTTCCACTTGATGTATGTGAATCTGTGTCTAAGGGTTTATTATGGTCCTGCCCCAACCCCTGAATTAGTCATGTGGGAAGGAAGAAGTGTCCTTGAAGAAACCCACAGTGGGTTGGCTTTTGCTTTTCTCCTTAAAATAGACGTTCTTTATTATTAAGAATGATGGTTCATATTTTATGCTTTCTAAGCGGTGCACCCACTTCATTGTCTTTTTGTAGTTCACAAGGACCGTCTGAGGTAGAGATGATAAAGAAGCTGACACTCCAAATTGTCAAGTGACCTGCTCAAACATCCTCTGCAATGTGGGCAGATGCTAGGCTGCAGGCGGTGAAGTCACATGGCATCCTGGTGTTGAACCTCACTGGGAACTGTGTGCCGATGGAGGTGGGGGAGTACCATCTCCTGTGGATTTGCGGTGGGTGTGTGTTTTCCTGGATACTCAGTAGCTTGTTTGTATCTAAAGGAGTTAAGTTACAGGTCACTAGTTCTGTTACTGTGTTTTTCCAGTTTGCGATCTATTGGTGGATTCAGGCTGACTCCACAAAAATGCAAGTTGACTTGCTCTGTATCTGAGTAGCATAGAGGGAGTGTAGGGTTGAGGGAGTGTGGGGTTAAAGGAGTGTGGCCTTCTCTGAAGACTTAGTTGCATTTTAAAATCAAACTTGATGTTAACTTTGTAGTACTACCTTGGCCAAGTCCTTGGATCTCTCTGGGCTTCAGTTTCCTCATGTACTGAATGGAGTAGAACCAGGTCCCTTGAGTCCTTCTCATCTCTGATTTAGCAAAAGTCACTTAATCTGAGTCACAATGTATTCATTGAAAAAAGAGCAATGCTTCCTCTTCCACATCTTTCTGTCTCACTAGGTAGGGTTAAACGGGTCAGCCTGAAAGTGCACATTGCCAAGTTCTACCTCACCATCAACGATGCTTAGCGGACAAAGCAAAGATGAGATCCCAGTTTCTCCCCCACCTCCCCATTCCCAGCTTAGTAAGGGCAAGATCCGGGTTTAATCCGAAGTCCTGAGTTGAGGGCTTTCTCCCCTCCACACCCAGTCTGTCTGTAAGCACTGTTGACTCCACTTCCAAGCAGCCCAGATCCTTGCTGCTTTCCTCGTTCACTGCTCCGATCCATCCCACCTGCCCCAGTGTCTGGCTTCCCTGTTCCTTTGTTTCTTACAGTAGCCAGATCAGTCATAGAAAGTGTTCATTGGACTCCGTCATTCCTCTTTTTGAAACCATCTAGCATTTCTTCTATTCTGGAAGAAAACCCAAACCTGTGCTTGGACCTATGTGTGTAGCATGTAGATGGCATAAAGTGTCCGACTTTGGCTCAGGTCATGAACTCCTGGGTTTGAGCCCTATGTTGAGGGTCTGTGCTAACAGCTTGGAGCCTGGAGCCTGCTTTAGATTCTTTTGTCTCCCTCTCTCTGTCCCTCCCCTGCTCATGCTCTGTGTGTCTCTATCAAAATTTAAATATTAAAACCCCACAAACGAAATTTAAGGTTCCCCTTATATAGTTACAATTGGCAGACTCCCTTATCTTAAATTTTTAGCAATAGAATGAGGGAGATCTACCCTACTGTTGAGTAGGAGAGTTGTATTAGTGCCTGCCAGACTTAATGATAGGATTTCCTCGATCAGGAACCTGTTGGGAATTCCAATTCCCTAGGCCTGGGCATCAGTGTGCTTCTCTTCCAGATCATCCTGCAGGACGAAATGGTCTGGATAATCTTTGTGTTGATTCATTCATGTTCACTTACATGTTGGGGAAATGCCCTAGCACAGTTCAGCCTTGGGAACTGTGGTCCCTAGAACAGTTCTCTGCTGATTCTAGACTTGAGCAGCCACTCTGGTTAGATCCCCTTCAGGACACACATGTGGCTTTTGGCGGGGTGGTGGTAAATAAGCACAGGGAGGAAGGGTTATTGCTGCACTTGCAAAGCAGGTTTTGGAATTGGTTATGAGAGGAGGCAGCTCTAGTGCCTTTTTGCCTCTGATCTTTACAGGTTTTTTCAGGGTGAGCTAGACAGGACAGTGCTTGGCTCTGCAGTCATGGTGTGGTGACCATTTGTGGTGGTTGGTTCCCTGTTCAGAATCCTCTGTCCCCTCCTAACTTCTTGACAAAACTCCCTCCTGTGCAGCCATGTGTCTGAGGCTGGAACTCCCAAACATTCTAGGCTTCTTGGCACATGAGTTCGAAGTATCCTTCTATTTATGCCAACTTGAAGTCGTCTCTAGCCAGAACATCACAACTGGTACATGATCAGTGGCTGACTGCCTTGTATGATTGACTCTTGCCCACTGGTGAATGTCCACCCATCTCCTGATACACCTTGAACTTCTCTGTACCAATGCTGCTTCTGCCTGGAATATTCTCCTTGAAGTTCCTTCTCCAGGCTGAGTTTTAGCTTTTTGCATAACCCCTCCTTGATTACTTGAGCCTAGGGGAATCTAGGTTCTCTGAAGCCAGTACCGTGAGGTCCCGTGTGTTACTTGGTCTCTGCATTTGCTCATCTGCTCTGATGCCTCTGATTGTCATGGGTCTGCACTGTTAATATCTTAGACGATTGCTTAACTTTTTGCATACTTGCCTTATCTCCTCATCTCTATGAGGGCAGGGACTGTGCCAAGGGCCTAGCACAGTCTTACGTAATCGGTGTTTGGCACTTGCTTGTCTGAACAACTGGACTACAGGGAGATGGGTGGCCAAGCATTTGAGCTGGTTATCTCTGCAGTTTTGAAGGACCCGGAAAATACATAAGGGGAGCCTCAGGGAAGTGCAGGGATGGGCTTGTCATGGGGAACCATAGTTTTCTACTGTTTCCGCCGATTGCAGTATCTTCCCAATGTATAGTAGAAAGTCATACCTAGGATTTTGTCCCTGATGAGGTTAAGGTACAAGACACTTCCATCTTCAGGAACTCTTCCCTCTCCAGCATACCCATTTCCACTCCCTCTTTAACCTCTAACAACCACTAATTAGTTCTCCATTTCTAGAACTTGATCAGAATGTTCCACATACGGAGTCCTACAGTAGGTGACCTTTTTTCACTAAACATATTGGAAATTGGCTTCAGTTCATTTACTATTGCTAAGTATGACTTCATAGTGTGGATGTACCACGGTTTGATCATTTATCTGCTGAAGGTCATGTGGTTGTTTTCTGGTTCATGGCTATTACGAATAAAGCTGCTCTAAGCCTTGGTGTACAGGCTTTTGAGTGAATGTAAGTTTTCATTTCTTGGAGAGAAATGCTCAGAAGTGCAGATGCTGGGTTTTAGGGTTCCTGTTTTACTAAGAAACTGCCCCAACGTATGTGATCTGGTTTTTCTACTCCTCGGCATTTTGTTATTTTTAAAAATAAACTTCTAATTTTAGAACCACTTCAGACTTAGACTAACCTGTTAGTATGCTACCCTTGTTATGATGAAATCCGTATTAACACATTTTTCTTTAATATTTGAGAGACCGTGTGAGTTGGGGAGGGTCAGAGAGGAAGACACAGAATCTGAAGGAGGCTCCAGGTTTTTAGCTGTCAGCACAGCCTGATGTGGGACTCAAACTCAGGCCACGAGATTATAACCTGAGTTGAAGTCAGAGGCTCAACTGACTAAGCCACCCAGTTGTCCCCATATTAACAAATTCTTTTTTTCTTAAAAATTTTTATAGTTTATTGTCAAGTTGGTGTCCATATAACACCTAGTGCTCATCCCCACAAGTGCCACCCTCCATGCCCATTACCCTCTTCCCCTCCCCCCCATACCCATCAGTTCTCAGTTCTCCACATTCAATAGTCTCTCATGGTTTGCCTCCCTCCCTCTCCCTGCCTATTTCCCCTTCTCCCCCACAGTCCTCTGTTAAGTTCCTTCTAATTCTCCTATATGTGCAAACTCCCCATATTAACAAATTCCTGATGGAAGTCCGCACTCTGCTCACAGTTCCATTGTCCCTAGCCTAACGTCCCAGATGGCCTGGTGTAGCTGAGGTGCAGGGATGGGGGAGCCCGGAGTCGTCTTCTCTCTGGTGGGAGAATGGAGGAAGGCCCCCTGATGTGGGCTTTCCAGTGTGAGAGACAAAGGGAACACTGGCATATTCAAGGGAAGGGACAGCCCAGTTTCTAAACCGCCAGCTGTCAGAACTGTCCTGAGCCTTCTGGAACTGCAGACATCTGAAAGGACCTCAATCACCTTGTCACCAGATTTTCCAGTTTACTACTTAGCTGTTGAACAAGTTCGACTTGTCAGGATGAAGGCCGTCTGCTGTGCTGCTGCGGTTTGAGGGGAGGCAGGCAAAGGTGGGGAGAGGTCTACCTCTGACGCCATTGGAGTTGAAGCCGGAGCACTGGTCTCCATTGGGCCCTTGCCTTAGGGGTTAGCATTTTAATTAGCCATCCATCAGTGCTGTGCTGAATCACTTAGAGTTAACAAAAAAGCCAGCCAAAGCTCCATGTGGTACTTCACAGAAGCACAATATAAATAGCATGGAACCTTGCCCTGAGTGAAGCTTTACGACCTTCTGTAATGGTGTATTAGATTTGGTTTATTCCTGAGTAGTTGGGTAACCTGGACTGTAAGCCCCCGGGGCAGCAGTGGCCTTTTTGCTCAACACACAGGTTTCTACACATGATAGTGTTTTTGCCTCACCCATGGGGCCAGATGGGCTTGGGATTGTTTAGAGATTGTAACATTCAAGTTACATATATAGCTTGGAAAAAAAAAACAAAAGGAGCCCAAGGCATAAGAGATACTTTTTTTTTTTTTACAGATAGTTTATTGTCAAGTTGGTTTCCATATAACACCCAGTGCTCATCCCCACAAGTGCCCTCCTCCATGCGCATCTCCCCCCTCCCCCCCACACCCATGAGTCCTCAGTTTGTTCTCAGCATTCAAGAGTCTCTCATGGTTTGCCTCCCTCCCTCTCCCCCACCATTTCCCTCCTCCTTCTCCCCCATGGTCCCCTGTTAAATTCCTCCTAATCCTCCTATACGTGCAAACATACATTTGTCCTTTTCTTCCTGACTTATTTCGCTCATCATAACACCCTCAAGGTCCATCCATGTTGCTACACATGGCCAGATTTCATTGTTTCTCATTGCCATGTAGTATTCCATGGTATAGATAAGCCACATCTTCTTGATCCATTCATCAGTTGATGGGCACTTAGGCTCTTTCCATGTTTTAGCTATTGAGAGTGCTGCTATGAACATTGGGGTACATGTGCTCCTGGCATAGAGCTACTCTTGACGGTGGATCATTGCCTGTCATTTCACAGCTGGGAAGAGGGAGCAGTGTGGCCGGAGGACAGCAAGGAGGCAGAGCATTTGTGGGACTTCATGAGGGAGAACCCGATTCTGATTGCCACAACCGTTTCTTCCTGTGACTCTGTTCTCTGCTGTAGACGGAGGCTCCAGATCGAGGCTGGGACCGTGGGTACATCTCCAAATGGAAGGGGGAGGATGACTGGTATGGGGCTGTAAGGACGAAAGAAAGCGATGCCAGGAGTTTTATGCCCATCACCTATGTGACTTTGGCCCTCTTGCTTCAGGGGTCAGTAATGGTCTCACACATGTAAAAACAACTGTCCTACGTTCCTGGAGACCTGCAGCGACTCCAGTGAAGGCACCTGATATGTCTCAAGATGCTCAGTGAGGTCTTTGAACTTCCAAACGGTGAATGCGTATGAGGAGGCCAAAGCAGAGGGAACCCTGTACAATGCACAGCAAAGACCTAAGGAACTATGGGAGAGACTCTGGTTTTGGACAAACCATCCCAGCTGGGTTGTGCTTGCCAGGAGGGTAGTTGATGAAAATATACTTGGGGGATTCAGGTAACCTATAGACCTTCTAACTTCTAGAACTGAAACCCTGGATTTAGTATAGGTGTTCAAGATTGGCACCTCTTCCCAAATGAAAGAAAAACTGTTATCCAAGACTGATCTTGATAAAATGTATACTTGGTTTTGCTGAAGATGGAAATGCAGTAGGTCATGCCTGGTGGGGGGAAGCTCTAGTGTACCTCTCCCCTTCCCCAAAGTTATGTGCTGAGGGGGTGAGGGTGACCTGTCACCCCATTGATCTCCATGTTGATGGAGCTGATTTGGCCAGCTAGGAGATGTCCTTGTTCTCACCACCACACCTGTGCACCTCCTATAGCCGTGCACTCCGTGGAGGAGGATCACTTTCCCCAGCAGAGAACCATTCTTTGGTCAAGGATATAGGTGTAGCTGCCCTTCCCTGCTAGACAAGCCAGGCCCATTTGCTGGAGAACATAGGGTAGTCAAGCTTCTAAGACCTACCGTCCCCATCCCCGAATGAAAGTCCCGCACTGAGGTCATATTAGTGAGGTCTTCATGGGAGACACTTCCTTAACCTAATCTCTTCTGATGAGGAGCCTTAGGAAATCAAAACTCTGAACTGATCATGGTTTTCTCTTGGTAACTGGGGATGGGGAGTAGGAATTATAGGGCGATATCTTTGTGTACAAAGTAGTTCAAAAGGAAGTAGTTTTTTTGGCAATGAATTTAAAACTCAAAGTCATAGCAAATTAGAATAAAATACTTGAAAGATTATATGGCCTATAATTGAGGTACCAGTTTTTTTCTTTAACCTGATGTTTAAGCAGAAGATTCATCTGCTTGTGTCTGTCCTTTCTGTGGCTTAACTTAAAAAACCACTTGAGAAAATAAATGGGGAGTATTGGTAACAGAGACCCAATCAGTTAGGTGAACCCACTAGAGGGATGGCTCAATGTGTGGCAGTAAGTCCTAAGGCTGGTGTGTACCCTCTGGAAGACTGGAGTGGCATGCTGAGAACTGGCCTAGGTTGAGGACTCCTTTGGTAACTGATAAGAGGATAGGGACAAACCTGAGTTCTCTCCATCTCGGGAGAGAATTTGATTGTTGAAGCATCCAAACTTGGGGTGGAGGAGAGCCATCCGTAGCTTGAGGGGGCGGGCCCTCTAATACCTTCTATCAAAGTGGTATTGTCACTCTGTGAACAGACCCCTACAACAATGAATCTGGCCCTGGTTTTTGGGCTAGGTAATTTTAATGTTAAGTAGCGGCATTTTGGTGGATGTTGGTCTCCTGTGTTGGTCACTGGTTAGCGTTCCAGATCTGCAAACTGGCAGCCAACCCCTGCAAGGTGGGGATCATGCCAAGTGCACTGTAGACCCTCCAGAACTGAGCCAGACCCTTCTGATTGAAGGGAGGGGGGAGGACCCCCACAAAGCAACCTACCACTCATGATCTGTTCATTCCAAGTTGATTTCCCAGTCTTAACACTTCTTAGCTCTGCTGCTTTGGCTTCAAGAAGGAACATATCTCTGGGGAGAAACTCTATTGTTAACGACCTCAGTATCTTCTTGATTTCGATAAAGACTTAATTCTCTTTGGAGGCATGGAGTCACAGGTTGAGTGTATGATGTATATGAATACCTTATCAAGGAGACTTTCCCTTAAAGTACTGCCGAATAGGGGGGCCCCTCACATCTGTCAGTCAAGCTGACCTCTGTTTTTCTCAGATCCTCATTGATAGCAGGGGTGAGGTGTTAGCTGTGAGAATGGTGTCCTTGGTCAGGCTGGTATGTTGGGCTGTAGTTGGAGGGCATACTACCCATAATATGGAGGCTTAAGGGGCACAGTGGGGGTCTCCTTTTCACCCTTTATTTTGGCCTGAGTAACTACACATCAGGAAAATAGAAATGTGTTGTAAAAGGTGCCCTGGGTTAGGTGTGATGAATCCTCTGACAGCTTCAAGTTTGGTGTGGGCTGCCTTCTGTGGTCTTGGAGTCTTGCAGGAGTCTCGGGCTACTTCCTCTAAAATGGTTATGGACCCACTATCTCGTGCTTTCAGGCAGAAGGGAGACCTGTGGTTTCCTTGAATTTCTCTTTGCCTGGAATGTTGCACTTCTGCGAGCTTGAACTCTTGTGGTACTACTTGGGGGTAAAAATAGGATTCTGCTCCTGCCTACGTGGTTAACATGAACTTCATGGAATTCAGACACTTCATGTAAGGAGGGATATTTGAGGTCCTCTAATCTGTTTTTGTCATCTCAGAGCAAATTAGTTTGTCACAATTGTGCCGCCGCCTCTTAACTGATAGAAGGAGGGTAATCACCTAGAGTCTAGGCTGGCACGGGTGCACCCTTTTGGGGGGGGTTACTTGTTCATCCTGCAGCTTGAGACCCCTGGTCTGTGAATGAAGCCATTTGTGGCCAACTAGCTTTTAGGAGATGCTGACTGGACTGGAGTCTGTTCTCTCTGGAGTGGTGCTCCAAGCCCTAGCAGAAATGTAGCGCAGAGAGGTTCCCTCCATGTCCAGCATGGGGGCTGCTGGTGATGCCTGCGGTTCATGAAATACGATAGGATAAACTAAGACTTGTGTCCCGGGAGACTGTTCTGTTTCTGCCTCAAGCTGCTGTGGGGGATCCCCCTGTCCCTTGAGTGGCCAGGCTGAAAATGTAAAATGACCTTGCGGATGAGGTGTGCTGGGTTGGCATTGTGGCAGCAGGAAGACCCGGACATGAACGGGCCCCTGTTTACCCGTCTCCTGGGAGAGTGGAGGGCCCCCAGAGGGTAAAGGACCACGCTGGGGCCAGTCTTTCTACCTGCTGCAAGTTTGGCATCAGGAGGGATTCATTCCTATCCGTGACCTTTTCCCCTCATGGAGAGGAGAGAGGAGTTGAGAAAAAGAATAAATACAGGCATGCCTGGCTAGACTTCCTCACTGGAGGTCTCTTTACACAAAGTCTTGAATTGTGTCTTGGAAAGCAGGCGACCTTGGTAACAATCCATTTCACAGGATCTGCTGATGGCACTGTGTTCCATGAAGTCATTTTTGTTTGTTAGCTACAGTTGCATGAACACGAAACAAAAAAATCACTGAAATGTAAAACACGGTTGCCTTTGCCAGTTTGTAAAAGGAGGTTTCCGCCAAAGGCACTCTGTTTTGCCCGGGGATGTTGCTATTGGTGCTGCAAACTGTGAGCAGGAGGTGGCGGCCTGATGGGACTAGAACGGGTGGGGGTGGGGGTGTCAGCTGTGAGATGCTGAAACAGCCCGTATTCCAGTTGGGCAGTGCTACGCTGACCTTTGGGCTGTGGAGGATGTTGTCCCAAAGGTTGGCCCCGTGTAGGACTCAGGAGACTGTGGACACTCCGTGACCCAATCTGATTCTTAAGTATCTGCCCACGGAGGGGATGTGTGTGAGGAGTTAATGTGATGTGGTTGAAAGCTCAGGGGTGGTCCCAAGCTGGCTTCTAGAATATGCCACAGCTTTCCTGACCTTCTCCTTTCATTCGCTCCACGAAACTGGGTCTGAGCAGTGTTGACAATCATACAGAAAATATGCCCTTGAAATGCAGATGTCTTCTGTGGAAGGGCTGATGTTACCAGTAGAGCCTCAAAGATTTTTGCAGCTGTTTAACAACATACTAGACGACCTCCTGCTGTCCTAGTGGCATCAAAAAGCGGGTGCAGGGATTCCTATTCTGAGTGGTAATGACCTTTCAACTGTGTTAGCGTTGGTTAGGAACTTGCTTGGGGGTGGGGAGGTGAGGGGAATGTTCTGAAGGTTATTTTCCTCACATTGTTGCTGTTGGAGAATGCCAACCTGCAGAAATAGTTTAGAACCTGATTCAGAGTTTCCTGTAAGATCAAAGCCTAGTGGAATTTGGGAATGTAGTGAAGCCCCGTTTGTAAGAAGGGCAGAACTTCTCTGCGTGGTACTAGGAATACTTCTGTTGAAAGAGTGGCCCATTGGACACCAGCCTTGCATTCAGGCTGTGTCGCATGTAGTAATTTCCATAAAAATGAAAAACAAAACCCAAACTGGTTTAGCCAAAAGCTGGGGCCCTGCCCTTGGTTAGGTTTCTCAGCCTCCCAACTACCTGAATTGGGGCACAATTGGATTCCTAAAAACAACCCTCTCAAAGTCTTCCGATCCTGTTTTTCCTCTAGAAACTCTCTCCCTCTCCCTCTGCCTTTGGCTTGGCAATAGGGCTTAGGCTTCTGCACCTTGATCTAAATTTATGTTCGGGACCTCCTAGAACACGTGGCCTTAGCCTCCTGGTTGTCCCACAACGGAGATCATCTAGAACTTGATTGTAGGTTTGCTTTCTAGGGATCACCCAGGTCCCTGCCTCAGGGGCTGAGGGAAGCAGCATCGGAGCTGCATGTCTGTTCTACAACCTGATGTCCTAAGGGGGAGATGGAATATGATAAGAGTGGGACTCATGCTTCTGGAACCCCCCAGTACAGACCTCTTTTTCTAATTTCCTTTACAGTCTATGGTCTAGTCATTTCCTTGTGGTTCAATGGGAGCTTCACAAGGGGGTAACTATGATTTCTGGTGCTTTGTGCCCCACCCCCACCATGGAGTTCTGTGCTTAGAGGGACACAGACAAACTTTTTCTTGAAGGCAAAAGGCCAGGAGGGTAAGACAGGAAACCACAATGTGAGAAATAGCTGAAATGTTTCAAAGGCTTTTCCTAGAGAAGTGTTCAGATGTGGGTTGATGACTCCCATCCAGTGCCCACTCCCAAATACTAGGTCTCCACATAGTTGTGAGTTCAGTGTCCTGAATGGAGAGTGGAGTGGGGAGAGACGGGAAAGTTAATGTCACTGAGGATTTACTTCAGGCCAGTCCTTAACAGGTGTGGTTCCCCTCCCTGAGGTCACAGCAATAATTGGGGAGTGAAAGTCTCCAGAAGAGATTCTAGTCCAAGCTAAGGACACAACTTTCAGATGCTTGGATTGCTCCACTGAGCTACCTGCTGTGAGTTCCCACTGCTGGACCTTCCCCGAGGAGTGTATCTGCTCCATGGCTTGTCCACAGGAATGTATGGAGTCAAAGGACCATCCTTTTCTGAGTTAATCTTTACTTTTGGGGGAGATGAAAATGTCTGTTCTTCTAGAAGATGCTGGTCATGGTCTCTGAAATTAAGTAAATATTAACTGGTCTATAAATTGTTCCAGAGAAAAAGGTTAGTTGGTGCCCAAGACCTACTGGTAAGGCAGCCCCTTGCCATAGTGGGGTCCTACAGCTGTGGCCTCTTACAGAGCCTGCTGCATAGCCCTGCCTTCAGTAGAAAGCTGCTAAACTTAAAAACCAAAACCTCCCATAAAGCAGAATCGAGGAGAGCAATCACTCTGGATTGATCCCAAGTTCGGGATGCCGGAGCACCCTTGGCAGATCCCACTGCAGGACTTCCATGCTCAAGTTGGATGTTCTTGCCTGACATTTTCTCCTTAGTTGGGAATCGTTGACCTTGGCACATCATACTTGTTAACACGTGGTGCCTGAGTGTGGGGAGTCCTTCTTGCTCTTGCTGATGCCGTCTTTGGCCACATAAATCCCAGTGACTTCTTGGCACCCCAAAATCTGTCTTTGTTACATTCATTCATCTGCTCATTCTAGTTCCATGAGCGTGGACGAGGCTGAGCAGAGGCATCTCTGCCATCTGATGCTCAGCTTTCAGTAGGGTGGCCCTGTAAACAGTAGCACTGGAATATGCAATAGAAGGTAAGGGAATGAAGAGGATGCAGGAGGTGTGGCCACTGTGACCTGGAGTGTTCTAAACAGTGGGACTTGGAAGACCTGGGGAAGTAGACCATGGGGAAAAGGTTTAGGAGGTGTGGAGCTACGTGAAGGGTAGGAGACCGAGAACACGGACTTGTTCTTGGAATAGAACATTCTCCTCGGAAGTTAGGGAGAGAAGTCTATGTAGGGGAGGATAAGTAAGAGTTGATGTGATGTGGACAGAGGAGGAACCCCTGTTAGCATGAGAAGCTCGGTGGTATGATGGTCTGGTGGGCTCCATGACTGTCCAACTGGGTAACTGGGCAGGTCCCTTAAGCTCTCAGCTTCAGTTTGCTGGGTTATAAGTTTGAGTGTAGCTGTGGCAGGTGGTTGAGCCTCAAAGAAGATTGTAAATATGGGAAAGCACCTTGGAAATGCCAGGGGGTTGGTACATATGGACGGTTTTCTGTAAGCATTGAAGTCATTAAACATTAGGAAGTGAAGGAAAACCCTTTGCTTTGGTAGCATGGGAGGTGGGTAAACATATGTTGTACCAAAACCTGTGCCTGACTGACTGGGAGGCCTTTCCAGAGGTCCGGGGGGAAGCTGCCTGGGATTAGTTGTGGGTTTGGTTAACCAGATTTTGAGGCTGTGTACTTGCTCAATTAGGGTCTGTTGATTTTTTTCAGAAGTGATTGACAGCTGTAGACAAACCTGTCTGACTACTTTGGGAGTTGACCAAGGGCGAGGAGTTGAAAGCTGCTTTGTCTCAGGGTTGTTAGTCTTCATGCCTGAGAGGAGCTGTAGAATGACCAGTGCTTTGTGCAGCCAACTCTCCTTTGGAGATGCCCGTTAATAAGGATAACAGCAGACGTCACGGTGCTGTGGTAGTGCCAGGTCAGGTCTGGGTTTAACCTGATGGTGACTCCTTCACGGCACTGTTTCTGCCAGGTTATCAAATACTCCCCAAGCTTCTGCCTGTGCCAATGGGTCAATAGTCTGGCCCTCAGAACATCTCAGGGAGACTGTGACCGGGCAGAGTTTATGCTAGGAGCCAAGCAACTGCTGTTTCCACTTTGGCACTTGGAACCACGGACTCTGGCCCTGGACAAATCATGCCATCTTCCTGGGCTTTGAGACTTTCCCTTGAAAATGAGGCCTTGGGACAAGATGATCTCGAAGGTTCTTTCCAGCTACTTCTGTTTTTAGAGGATTCTGACTGTTCATGTACAAAGGCATTATGTAATTGTGAGTACCTGAACAGTACAGATCGTAACAGCTGGGAATTCACACAAGGAAAATACAATTTTGGGTCCCAATGGTCAGAAATGGCTTTGCCAAGAAGGTAGAAAGGGAAAGTCTAAATACATGAGCAGGTGAGCCTCTACTCCTTTTTTCAACTGAGGTGTTCGGTGGGAGGGAAGGGCAGGTGTGGTTGAGGATGCAGAAGTGCACTAACGGGGAGGCCCAGGAAACTGCTCCTCCTGCTTTTGTGCTATAAATATTTGAGTATCTGATCTGCCAGACATGGTTTGTGTTCTAGACACATGGCCCCAAGGAGACCTTCTATAAAACTAATACAACTTGCATATTGATGCCTCTGACCTCATTACGTGATCCCTATTACCAACTCTTCTCAGGGAACTGGCTTTTGGTGCCCCTTTTCCCTCTTCGATCTCCTCCCGTCCTGATTTCACCTATGAAAATAGCATTATATTCAGTCTGCTGTGGTATAATTTTACCACTGTTTAATGGCTCCTTCTATAGCAGGCATCAGGTGTGCATTTGCAAACAAAACAGACCTGATTTTCACCCTCAGAGCTTCTGGTCTCGTGGGAAAGACCACCACTAAATCACTACACAGATAAATGGAAGATTATCAGGTGGAAAGGTGTGACCGTGAAACAGAATAGGGGGTGTAAAAACAGGGGCACCTATTTTAGATTGGAGATTGGAGTGACCTGGGAGAAAGTGAAGGATGAAGTTAGGGGAAAGGGTTTGGAGTGAGGGAGAAAAGTCTGTTTCAAGCAGAGGGGAAAGCCAGTGCAAAAGAGGCAGGAAAGTGATTGTAAGGTTGGAAGAACTATCACCAGGGTCAGAAGTGTTGTAAATAATGAGGGGGGTGGGGTGTATCTTGAGACAAAAATAGGGAGTTAGGCCAGGGTCACTTAGGACCTTCTGGTGAGGTAAGAATTTTGGATTTTATCCTACAGTCAAAGGAAATCAACTGTTGGGATTTTAACTTTTTTAATGTTTGTTTTTGAGACAGACACTGTGTAAACAGCGGAGGGACAGAGAGGGAGACATGGAATCTGAAGCAGGCTCCAGGTTCTGAGTTGTCAGCACAGAGCCCAACGCGGGGCTCTAACCCATAAGCCGTGAGATCCTGAGCTGAAGTTGGATGGTTAACTGACTGAACCACCCAGGTGCCCCTCAATTATTGGATTTTAAAGAGGGGAGTGACATAATAGATCTTAGGCTTAATAATTGTGGCTACCTTGTGGGGAATGAACAGTCTGGTGGGCAAGAGGTGGACAGATACAGGAGATTGCTGTGGTTTGGTGGAAGACGACATTGGTTTGGACTTGGGGAGAAGTATTAGAACTTGGTGATGTACTGGGGAGGGATGGGGGAGAGGTCAGTTAACTCCTGGCTTTTGGCTCTATATCAAAATGGGAATGCTGTATACTGGTGTATGATATGTTGAGATTCTTTCCTAGAATGTTTCCTACCCCTTTCTAAACTTACAGAAATAGAGCTAAAGACAGGACTTTGTGCACGTGGGTCTTTGCATCATGAAACCACAGATTTTTCCATATTCTGTAGATGACCTGTGTTTGGCAGTGTGGATTTTTTTTTTCTTCCCCCTTTAAAACACAACATACTCTTGCTGTCACTTGTGCTACTTGGTATTTACCCAAAGGAGGTGAGAACTTAAGTCCACGTAAACCTGTTCCCTAATGTGGATTTCATCAGCTTTGTTGACAGTGGCCCAAACTTGGAAGCAACCAAGGTATCCTTCAGCGGGTGAATGGGTAGAAAAACTGTGGTACATCGACACAATGGAATATTATTCAGTGCTTAGAATTGGCTACCTAATCCATGACCAGACCTGGAGGAAACTTTAAATGTGTATTTCTAAGTGAAAGAAGCTAATCTGAAAAGCCTATGTATTAACGTTCCAACTTCATGACCTTCTGGAAAAGGCAAAACTATGGAGAGTGTAAAAAGATCAATGGCTGCCAGGGGAGTTTTTAAGCAGTGAAACTATTCTGTATATGATAATATAATGGAGGGTACGCGTTGTCTCCTACTTGCCACAATCTGAAATGCAGGCCACCAAGAATGAACCCTAATGTAAACCATGGACTTGGAGTAATGTGTCAGGGGTCATGGATAGTAAGAAATGTACCACTCTTGAGAGTAATATTAATAGTGGAGGATGCTATGCATGGGATGGGGGCATATGGGAACTTGGTACTTCCTAATCATTTTTTGCTGTAAACCTAACAGTCTACTAAAAAGTGGGGAGGAAGGAATAGATTTTTTTTAATAGTTTATTGTCAAGTTGGTTTCCCTATAACACCCAGTGCTCATCCCCACAAATGCCCTCCTCCATGTCCCTTACTCCCCTTCCCCTCTGCCCCATCCCCATCAGCCCTCAGTTCATTCTCTGCATTCAAGAGTCTCCTGGTTTGCCTCCCTCCCTCTCCCCCACTATTTTCCCTCTTCTTCTCCTGCTTCATCCTCCATTAACTTCCTCCTAATCCACCTATATGTGCAAACATATGGTATCTGTCCTTC
The DNA here is from genome assembly GCF_003009895.1 of Hyaena hyaena. Lineage (NCBI taxonomy): Eukaryota > Metazoa > Chordata > Mammalia > Carnivora > Hyaenidae > Hyaena > Hyaena hyaena. The sequence goes on from NW_024080666.1 coordinate 937,070, forward strand.
TCTGCCTGACTCCTTTCGCTCAGCATAACACCCTCAAGTTCTATCCATGTTGCTACACATGGCCAGATTTCATTCTTACTGCCACAGAGTATTCCATTGTATACATAAACTCTATCTTCTTGATCCATTTGTCCATTGATGAACACTTAGGCTCATTCCATGATTTGGCTATTGTTGAGAGTTCTATGAACATTGGGGTACATGTGCCCCTAGGCATCAGCACTCCTGTATCCCTTGGGTAAGTTCCTAGCAGTGCTATTGCTGGCTCATAGGGGAGTTTTAGTGTTAATATTTTGAGGAATCCCCACACTGTTTTACAGAGAGGCTGTACCAGTTTACATTCCCACCAACAGTGTAGGAGGGTGCCCGTTTCTCCACAAGGGATAAGAGATTGTTGAGTGCTCACTGATACTAGATGGTGCCCTAAAAGTCAGATTTAAAAAGGAATAGATTTTAATCTGTGTTTCTTAAAGGCCACTGCACTGGTTAGTTGGGTCCTAGTTGAGATTTGACTTTAAACCAGAATAATCTGAAGGCTCTCATAGGCTGTGGTCCCAGAAAAGTCAGGACACCTCGCTTGACCCTCCTTGCACATGACCAGAGCAGGTGCTATTCTCTCCTGATCCTAGAACTGGAAGAAGAGCTTCTAGCTCATGTCTTTGACCTACTGACATTAAAGGATGTTAAAGGATGTTAACTTCTTTTTAAAAGTAAAATCTTTAAAGTATTGTCTACACCCAGTGTGGGGCTCAAACATAGAACCCTGAGATAAAGGATGGCATGCTCCACTGACTGAGCCAGCCAGCCACTCCAAAGGGTGTTAACTTTTATTTATTTTTTATTTTATTTTTATTTTTTTAAATTTTTTTTTAATGTCTTATTTCTAGGAGAGAGAGAGAGACAGCGTGAGCAGGGGAGGGTCAGAGAGAGAGGGAGTCACAGACTGAAACAGGCTCCAGGCTCTGAGCTGGCAGTCAGCANCAAAATTTAAAACTTTTGTGCCGCAAAGGGCATTATTAAGAAAGCGAAAAGGCAAGCCACAGAACAGGAGAAAATGTTTGCAAATCATGTGGCTGACAACAGTCTAGTTTCCAGAATATATAAAGATCTGTTACAACTCAACAATAAAAAGACAGCCCAATTTATTTATTTTTTTAATGTTTTATTTATTTCTAGGAGAGAGAGAGAGACAGCGTGAACAGGGGAGGGTCAGAGAGAGAAGGAGTCACAGACCAAAACAGGCTCCAGGCTCTGAGCTGGCAGTCAGCACAGAGCCTGACGCGGGGCTCGAACCCACGAACCGTGAGATCATGACCTAAGCGAAAGTCGGACGCTTAACCGACTAAGCCACCCAGGCGCCCCAAAGGGTGTTTACTTTTAAAAACCTTAAACTTCTGTTGAAGGCATATTGGACACTGATCTTTATTTTTGAGTGAGGGAGTCTGGGCACTCACACATGTGAGAGCGGGTGGTAGGGTGGAGGAAGGGGGGGAGGGGGGAGAGAATCCCAAGTAGGCTCCATGCCATCAGTATAGAGCCCAACGTGGGGCTCCATCTCCTAAACTGAGGTCCTGCCCTGAACCTAAATCAAAAGTCAGATACTCAACTGACTGAGGTACCCAGGCGTCCCTCTTCCATATTTCCGAGAGCATCTTTACATCTTAGTTTGTAGGTTTTTTTTGAGAAATTGCTAGTTCTCAAAAGCTAGTCAGAGAAATGACTTTGCAGATAAAAAGACCGTTGCCAAGTCTTACATGAACACACTTTGCTTTTTCATCTTTTTACATCTGTTCTGGTAGAAACTCCTTGTACTCACAGGGAGTGCTGGGCAAAGTGACTTAATGACTTTTCTGATAGACTTGGGAGCTGTTCCTTAGCTTGTAGATCAATTGCCAGAAGGTGGTTAGCAGGGGCGTGTGTACAAACGTGAGGAAGATTTTTTTTAACTCCCTATTGAGGGTGAGATGAACTCTTTGATTCAAGGATTGCCAAGATCTGTACCTGGTTGAATATAAGCCCTGTAGTTTTTACTTCTTAATGTTTAGTTTTGATAGAACATGTGGGTGGGGGAGTGGCAGAGATGAGACAGAATCCGAAGGAGGCTCTGTGCTGCCAGCACAGACCTGGGTCTTGAACCCCCAAACCATGAGGTTGTGCCTTGATCAGAAGTTGGACACTTGACTGACTGAGGTATCCAGGCACCCTACCCTCTAGTTCTTTTAAATCTTGCCCTAATATAGGTCTTTTTTTTTTTTTTTTTAAAGATTGCTGGCTAAAGTTTAAATTAAGCTCTGTTAATGAAGAACTGTATTTTAGAGGTGTAACAAAATGGAAGAAATGACTTGTACTTGACTATACCAACCTGAAATGAGGTCATATGTACCTCGTGATTGCTTCCTGCCTGGAGTGATGGCAGCTACTGTTTATGGAACATATACTGTGCTGAAAATCTAACATACATTGATCTATAAACTTGGAAAACAGGCTTAACTTTTAGTTTTTGGGGGTAGACTGAGAGTTAAAACCACTGAGGTTAAAGCTACAGATTCCAGTCTGTGCTCCCCAGCAGAACTTTTCAACTAGTTTCTGCTACCGTTTTATGTGTAAAAGTATCTAGGAGGCTGAGGGAGTGCTAGGCTGGTAAACCTCCGTCTACACCATAAGAGCCCATGTCAAGCAGGATTCCACTAAAACCGCCTTGGACAGGTGAGAATCTACCTGCGTTTTAAGGGGATTTAGGAGAAGGAAGCTTCAACACCTTCCCTTGGCTATTCATTCCAGGCCTTAAAGAGCCCCTGCTGTTGTTCAAAGGTCCTTCCTATGACTAAGTCTAATCCCTCCTGTCTCCCTGTGGCCTGTCCCAGTTACAAGCGCTTGTTGAATAAGCTAGTGGACTATTCATCCGTATTTCTGCTTGCTAATCCTATTGTAATGTCCTCATGGTACTTCCAGATAATAGGTGACAAACATGAACTCAGGTGGTTGCTGTAGACTAGAAACTTAAGGTACTGAGATGATTGAAGACTGCCCAAGCTTTTCAGGCTCCACCTTGACATTGCCACTTAAGCCCTACCTGCTCCTTCCCAGTCTGCTGATAGGCTTAGAGTTAGCTTTACCAATCAAAGGAGGCATGGTATGGGGCCTTGACTGTTGGAATTTTTAAGATTAAAGGAGCCAAACTTAGTGTACAAAGAAGAGACCCTTGACCTCATTGTTGACCTGGATTGCCAGATGTTTCTTCTGGTTGACTACTTTGGGAAGATTTAAATTCACAGAATTGATACAGTATTCTTGGGGGGAAAAATGGGAACAATACTGGGATCTCTAAGAAGTGAAAGTCCCCATTTCCTTCTATCTCCTTTCTCAATCCCTTTTCCTTTCTCAGGTCACCACTGTAGATCTCTTGTATGTGTGCCATCTACTTACAAGGGTAGAGTCTTCTTACATAGAAGAGGAAGGTTCGTTGTGAGGTGACCACATGGCTGCAGAGCCCTAGCTAGGACTGGGAAGGTCCTCTGTGCTCACAGAACCCAAGAGGGCTACCTGCCCTTGTGGGGGTTCACACAGGGTCCCAGGCCTCCTTGACCTCTTACTGTACTAGCTGATCACCTGTATCCCGATGTTGGGAAATTACAGATGGTACTGGGGATGTGTTCTGGGGCTCCAGAGCATAAGGACATTGCAGTTTCAGACACTAGTTTTACTCCAGTCCCACTCCCAGGCTAATTCTGGTCTTATTCTTGCAGGGAAAATGAAATCTTTCTCCTAGTTCTAATACTGCTGTGCTCATAAATTGCCAGAATATCCTCCATCTCCTAGGTGTGTCTTATGTTCTAAATCCCGTGTTACTAGAAGATGGTCTCTTTTGGGGCGCCTGGGTGGCTCAGTTGGTTAAGCATCTGATTTTGGCTCAGGTCATGATCTTCCGGCTCATGAGTTTGAATCTCACGTTGGGCTCTGTGCTGACAGCTCAGCCTGGAATCTGCTTCGGATTCTGTATCTCCCTCTGTGTCTGTCCCTCCCCTGCTCCTGCTCTCAAAAATCAACATTAAGGGGACGGGGGAGAAAAAGATGATCTGTCATTCACAGGATCTCTACTAGCTTGGGAGTCACTATTTTGAAGTGAGTGCTTGGAGAACTATATTGCATCTCACAGAAGACCTCCCTTTAGTCTTCTGAACCTTGACTGTGACCATAACTTGTATCGAAACTAGAGTGTAGAAAGTACATATGTGCTGTGCTATCCTATTGGGTAAGCTGGAATTTAACTTGGGTCATGAATTTATGTTCTAAAACCTGGGTGTTCTTGTGAAAGACCTAATTGAGAAAACATAAATTTATAGCCATGACAATGAGACAACCACTTCAAATCTGCATGAATATGTCACTAGCAGTGACTTTAGTTTGGTTTCCTGCATTTCTCATAAACAAAATAAATTCTCTGTTGACTTTCCAGGGGTAGAATCCAGAATTCATTAAGGCAGGAATAAGGGGGATGAGATACTTTTCAGTATAAGATTTGTTTTTTAGAATGTGTTTCTTTTGATGAACACCAACTAATACACAATAGTCTCGTCTACCACTCTGTGGGTTCTGAGAACTCTGATGTCAGAGCTAAGGAAATGATTATTTTAGTTTCCTGAGCTTCAGCATCTAAATCCTAAAAACCTCTTCAGGTTTTTTCAGGCATTCAGACCTGTGCTTGGTTTTGCAAACAGATGACCTGCTCCTGTTGTAGTTCTTACGTGGGGTAGCTTGTGATGTCCAGATCTGTGGTCCATCTCGTATGTGATCAGGATAATGGAGTATGCTTTCAAGCTCCCTTCTGTGCTTAAATAAGGCTTTATGATTCTGACATAAAAATTCCCAGGAAGTTGTCTGTGGAACCATGTTGGAAACCATGCTACCTGACTTCCTAGGATCTACTGGTCCTCTTTCATCTTTCCTAATATTGGAGGGATCCTTTTCATTTCCCAACCTGGACTCCTCATCCTGGAGTATTCTTCTCAGAGTCCATGCAGGAAGTACCCTGATTGGGGGTTAAGCCCTTAAACATCCAGGGAAGGCTCTGGAACCCTGAAGCAGCTTAGGCTGTGTGAGGAGGCAGGTGGCTTTCCTTAACTGCCTGCCACCTCAGGAAACCTGGGGGCTCAGCTGGGAAACGGACTAGCAGACTGCTTGCCATGAGGGCCTGGAAATAAAACTGCTGTATCATGCATGTATTGGTCTTCACCTGAGGTGTTGTGGTCTGGAGAGAATTTCTTTGTAAGGACTCCACACTCTTGTTTACAGGATTCTCCCTGTGGCCCCAGCCGTCTTAGAGGCAAGGGAGGCTCTGAGCTGAGTGGGTGTTCCCCTGTGGCACAGGCGCTCTGGGTTGCTGGGTTTGTGCACCCCTGGAACTGAAAGGTAGAGTGAGAAAGCTGGAATCTGGGAGGCGGGATAGATGGTAGACCCTTCTCCAGAGAAAATGGGCAGGTCACCATGACACCGAGTGATGAGGTCAGAGGGCTGATGTCCCTCATGATAAAAGTGTATACTCCACTGGCCCCGAACAGTTTTGTGATACAATCGAATCCTAGCCATGTCCAGGCTTCTTAACGAATCAGGGTTAGAAGAGCAGCTAGTGTGTATTGGAATCTTAATAGAACCAAATGTCTTTCCTGCGTTACTAAATCCGGGTTATACCGGGTTGCAGTTTATCCCAGTTTTATAAATGGTGGAACCTGTATTCACTCACTCACTTGTGATAGTGAAAACCTTTTCTCAGACTTCACATACAGTTGCAATAGTGAAAAATCAAATGAAAAAGGAAATTTGTAATGAATTCATACTCGTAAGTCACATTCATGTCCTTTGTGCATACAGGAAAGCCATATGCTAAACACCTGAAAAGGGTGAACCCATCAGGTGTGTTCGGAGTGTGATTTGCACCTGGAACAGCAGCCGTGCGGTCACTTAAGCACAGTCTGTATTTAAAACTAGATCTGACTTGAAAGCCCACTAGTTTGCAAGAAGGCTAGTAGAACTTGAACATCCTATTTAGAATTGCGATCCATAGAATTTAAGAGCTGAGATCTAGACCCACTCAGTGACTGCCTCAAGGTGATCCCCTCCCCTAGATGGTCATGAATTTGGGGAAGAACCCAGTGGTGCCCAGCCCACTGCTCCCAGGAAGAATTCAGAGTCCCAGCATGATGGAAATTCTTTACCCTTAGAGTAGCAGACAGGCATGCTACCCTGAACTAGGATGCCTTGGCACATTTATTTTTTGAATGGCTTTCACTGTAAGTTGAGGGTATGGTGGGTGGGAGGAAGGTGAGGGGATTAGAACAAAACCAAAGCAAAACTTAATCCTGGAGTTAAAAGGGAGCCAAGTCTCTGAACCACAGAACAGACTTCTGGTCTTCCCCCAAGAGATTGCATCTTGCATCCTGGGGGACATGCAGGCTCCTCAAACCTGGGCTTGAAAAATGAAAAATCTGAGGAGTGTATTTACTAATGACCATGAGCCAGCAAGGGGTAGATGCCAGGCTTTGTGCAATATAGGGGAGAAAGCCTGAAGCAGAAGTGTGTAGGGGGACAGTTGGATATAGTTCAAAGTTTTACCTTTGGTAACATGCTGTGGCTTCCACGCCCTACTTCTCCTATCTGTCAGTCCTGTTAACCGTTTCTGCCTCTCCTCTTCCTCACAGGATGGTAGACTTGGAAACCTACTTACTGAGCTTCTTAGGAAGCAGATCTCTTAATATTTCAGATTAGGCACCAGGCTGCATCAGGTTTAAGCTGCGTCTGGTAGGGATGAGAGCTAGAATAGGGCCTTCTTACCGGAAGTTTGATACTTGGGACTTCTGTGTGGCCCAGTCAATTAAGCGTCTGACTCTTGATTTTGGCTCTGGTCATGATCTCTCACAGTTTGTGAGATTTGAATCCCTATCGAGGGGAGGCAAGAAGGTGGAGAAGTAGGGAGCTCTGTACATTTCACTCGCCCTCATCTCTCAAATGGAGAAGGCCTGAAGCTATAGGAACCCTTACAGAATCGAGTTTGTGAGGAAAAGGAGACCGTCTGCTGAGAAAACAACCTTCTAGGGCTATCTCAAGAAACAAGCCAAAGTACACATGGTGGAGAGTCCCAAATACCACTGCGAGTAGGGAAATAACCAAAGCCTCAACAACAGTGACCAAGAGACCTCATTCAGAGAACACTTGCTGAACAGAGAGGCCCTGGACAGTCAGAGCCGCCTTTAATACGGCAGTACTCGCAGGTGCAGCGTGCATACCAGCTTTTAAAGCTAACGAGACAGAAAGCTAGCTAAAATGACGAAATGGAAGGACTCTCCTCTAAAGAAATTCCAGGAAGGAATGACAGCTAAAGAACTGCTCAAAACTGATATAAACAACATAAGAATTTAGAACAATAGTCATAAAATTAATTGCTGGGATTGAAACAGTTTGAGATTCAAGCCCCATCTTAGGCTCTGCACTGACAGCATGGAGCCTGCTTGGGATTCTCTCTGCCTGTCTGCCCCTCTCCTCCTGTGCATGTGTGCACATGCCCCATCTCAGACCTTAAAAAGCCCCCCCAAATCGCTGATAATCCACAAATACATGTCTGTGAAGTGTTGCAGCAGAGGCCCACGTGGGGACTCTGATGAAAGGGACTCCAGTGAATGATGCTGGGGAAGCCTTCCTGGAAGAGGTGCCACTTGAGAGAGAGGAGAAGGTCATCAGGCTGTGAAGGGAAGGCATTCTGGGCAGTGGGAACACTGTATACAGAAGTGGGAGAAAGCGCTGTGCACTCAGGGAACCAGAAGTGTTCCAGAACATCTGGAGCCTGTGAGTAGGGAGCAACAACCCGTGACCAGGGAGTTAGAGGGAGGTGGTTGGGGCTGGGTTCACGAAAAGCCTTGTATGCTACCTACGGCATCTGGACTTTAACCTGAAGCCTTGGGGAATCCTAACTGGGTCTTCAGTTTCATCACTAGATAGAATGGAAGGTCTGAGCATGGGAGCAATTGGCCGACAGCTGGTATCCTCAGGGCCTACAATGGTGCCTGACACCTAGGGGTTGCTCAGTGGAGGGTGTACGAACTTCCTCAGTATATGAGATCCACCCACGTGTTGCCTGGTGGATTAGGAGGTGGGAAGTGTAATAAGCTGCCGCAGTGCTAATCAGAAGGTGACTGCAGTAATGCAGGTGATTCGGGAGAAGACCGTAGTGCCCAGCAGAGGAGAAACCTGCTTTGAGAGCCTCTGAGGAGACCTGCAGACTCAGTGTGTGGCTGGTTGAAGGGAAAGGATGGAGGATGACTTGATGCTTTGTAGGAGAGAACCCTGTGTGGGGAAGATGGAAGGATCGGGAGTTCTGTTAGGAACACGCTGGGTTGAAAAACCTGTCGTGGCTGTTGACTTGTAAACCTTTGGACATGAGTTGTGCAGCCCAAGAAGAAATTCCTGGGAATGGAGACTTTAGAAGTTCACTAGGGATCAGTAGAAATGGAAATTGAAAGCGGTCAGTCCCCTGAATGTATAGGAGATAAGCTGGTGGGCGCCAATGGGACCCTTTGAAATGACGATGCTTAAGGCTCCAGGAGCAGAGAAGTTATGCAGGGTATGGAGATTGTTAAAACGTGCTCTTGTTTAAATTCAAAGGTACAGAATTCTATGAAGCCTAGTCTGCCCCTTCCTGAGCAGAAGTAGCTGCAGAAACCATTTTGTCCTATATTCTTCTAGCAGGTTTCTGTGTCAGGGCTAAATACATAGGGATTTCACTTGTACCCAGATGTGTTTGACTTCTATGACCTCTCTTTATTAATTTACATCTGAGTTAGTTAACAAACAGTGCAACGATGATTTTAGGAGTAGATTCTTCAATGCCCCTTACCCATTTAGCCCATCCCCTCTCCCACCACCCTTCCAGCAACCCTCTGTTCTCTATATCTGAGTCTCTTATGTTTTATCTCCCTCCCTGTTTATATTATTTTTCCTTCCCTTATGTTCATCTATTTTGCACCTTAAATTCCTCATATGAGTGAGGTCATGCTATTTGTCTTTCTCTAATTTTGTTTAGGATAATGCCCTCTAGTTCCATCCACGTAGTAGCAAATGGCAAGATTTCATTCTTTTGGATTGCTGAATAATCCAGTGTGTGTGTACGTCCCACATCTTTATCCATTCATCTGTTGGACATTTTGTCGATACTTCTATTGTTGATAGTACTGTTATAAACATTGGGGTACGTGTACCCCCTCAAAAAAGCACACCTGTATCCCTTGGATAAATACTTAGTAGGGCAATTTCTGGGTCATAGGGTAGTTCTATTTTTAATTTTTTGAGGAACCTCCATACTGTTTTCCAGAGTGGCTGCACCAGTTTGCATTGCTGGTGAGAATGCAAAATGCAAGAGATCGTTTTTCTCTCCTTCCTTGCCAACATCTGTTGTTGCCCGAGTTGTTAATGTTAGCCATTCTGACCCGTGTGGGGCGGTATCTCATGGTGGTTTTGATTTGTATTTCCTGGATAAGTGACGTTGAACATTTTTTCATGTGTTGGTGGGCCATCTGGATGTCCTCTTTGGAGACGTCTGTGTATGTCTTTTGCCCACTTCTCTGCTGGCTTACTTGTTTTTTGGGTGTTAAGTTTGAGATTTTATAGATTTTGGATACTAACCCTCTGCTACGTCATTTGCAAATATCTTTTCTCATTCCATCTCATTCCATCCTTTTAGTTTTGCTGATTGTTTCCTTTGCTGTGTAGAAGCTTTTTATTTTGATGAGGTGTCCCAGTAGTTCATTTGTGCTTTTGTTTCCCTTGCCTCTGGAGACCTGTTATGAAGTTGCTGTGCTCGAGGTCAAAGAGGTTTTTCCCTGCTTTCTCCTTGAGGATTTTGATGGCTTCCTGTGTTAACTCCATTTTGAGTTTATTTTTGTGTACGTTGTAAGAAAGTGGTCTGGGTTCATTTTTTTGCATGTTGCTGTCCAGTTTTTCCAGCACCACTTGAAGAGACCATCTTTATTCCATTGGATATTCTTTACTGCTTTGTCAAGGATTAGTTGGCCATACATTTGTGGGTCCATTTTTGGGTTTTCTATTCTGCTCCTCTGATGTGACTGTCTGTTTTTGTGCTAGTACCATACTGTCCTGATGATTACAGCTTGAAGTCCGGGATTGTGATGCCTCCAGCTTCGGTTTTCCTTTTCAAGATTTCTTTGGCTAATCAGGGTCTCTTCTGGTTCCATACACATTTTAGGATTGTTTGTTCTAGCTCTGAAGAATACTGGTGTTATTTTGATAAGGATTGCTGTAATCTCCCCTTTGGTTAAGCATCTATGATTCGTGAAGAACTTGTAAGGAGATGCCATTAAATACAGATGTAGTCTTGGGGCTAAATTCACATTTAACAGATTTTGATCAAAGTGCAGGATTTAAAAATGACTCTGCAAAAACAGTAAAGGCTACGTTATCTGGTGTTTGTTCTTCTTTACTGAATGTACGTGGACACAGGGTGGAGAGCATAGCTATCTGCTTCCTGGTTTGTTCCTACCTGCTGCTAGTGTTTTGGCGCATGCCTCTTTGCTGAGGTTGCCAGGCAAGCCCAGTCTCCTGGCTGCACTGAACCAAAGCTGGTGTGTCCAGAAGCAGCAAGGTCCTCTGAGGACAGGCTCCATCCAGGTTGGCTTGTCTCTAGCTATGTGTCTCCCCTGTAAAGAGTTTTCCAAAGTCGTTCTACCTGACTGGATAAGATTGTGCTATTCATTGGCTGTGTGACCTTGTACAAATGACTTCACCCCTCTGGGCTTTAGTTCTTAACTGTAACATGGGCTTGGACTAAGATGTATAGCACAAATACTTGGGGATAGCTGTCCCATATACTTGCTAGGGGGTTAGACTATGTGGAGGTAGAACATGAAAGTCCATTGAAAGTCTGAGAAACCTCATGCTATATGACTTGTTCTCAATAAATCATAGTTTTTTTAAAATTTTTTTTTCAATAAATCATAGTTAAACTGAGCTGCTGAAGCTAGCTTTTCTACCTTCTAGGGAGGTGGCCTGGTAACTTGTGGACTGGGAAAGGCTGACCTTCTAATTTATAAAACAAAAGCTTTAAAAAAATGAACAAAAAGTGCTTTGAAATGTATCACTTCTTGGTAAAAGGTTTATTCTATGTCCTAGGCACCTGTGAAGGCCAGTGGTGTGACAAGTTTGCAAATTTGGCTAGAAGGGCTTTAGTGTCTAAAACACCACCTTAGTAGATAACCATCCCATTTCCTCCCCACTGCTTCCTATAGGTCTCTGTATCTTTCAAATGTCGTCTTCCCTTGTTTCTAGAAATCTCTTCTGGGATTATCAGTGGTAAGTTGAATTCCAGCCTTGATATTGGCTTTGGGTTAAACTGGTTGGATGATCTTTTCAGAGATGTTGTTAGAAACACATCTTTAAAAAAAAAAATTTTTTTTTTAAAGATGTGTTTTTATTTCTGAGAGAGACGAGCAGGGGAGGGTCATTGAGGGAGGGAGACCCAGAATCTGAGCTAGCTGTCATCACAGAGCCTGACGTGGGGCTCAAATCTACGAACTGTGAGATCATGACCTGAGCCAAAGTCAGATGCTTAACCGATGGAGCCCAGGGCACCCCGTATTTTTTAAACTAATGGAAAAAACCCTTTATGATGAATGAAATACATCTTTAAAACGCTTTCCATCAGCATTTTTAAATTTAAATACCTCCCTTTTGGGGTGGGGGGGATGATACTGAGGGGTTTGCTGCTCCTAAAACTTTTAAAGACACCTGGAAGTAGGTCACTTTGTAGTAATTCTAATTTCTGCATCCTGGTGGGAGCTTCAACTTCTTAGAAAGCTATGAAAACTGGCAGAAACTGTGTCCTGAGGGACTGGAAGAGGTGTAGAAATCTTGCCGGAAACTGTTCCTGGGACCTGGAATCCCCCAGCCTGTGCATGTGAAGTAGGAGGGAGGTGATCTCTCTTCTGAAGGCCTGGGGTGTAGGGGTGGTGGTGGTGGTGGTAAATTAGATGAACGGTGTGCATCTATTCTATGCTCTTTGGGGTGTGACCAAGGGTTTCAGGAACTTCTGACTCGTACACTCTTTGCAGACCCTTGTTGGTATCTTCACTTGGTTGGAATGTCCAAGATGCTCCCAAGCAATGTGTTATCAGTGAAGAATAAATTCATCTTTCTCTTGGGTCTCTTGAGGGTTATTTCTGGATTCTTTGGTTACTACCCTGCATGTATGGTTCATGGAGAACATCTTCTGAGAGCTGCTTTTATTTTCCACTTCAGTCTAGTTTCTGGTTGGGAGAGTGAGAAATGAATGTTACAAGGGCCTGAGGTCTTGTGACGGCTGTGCCTCGGGTCAGCCTCTTCACTGTAAACCCCAAAGACAAGAAGGTGATACTGTCTAACTAGATGGTTGAGTGGCTATTGCGTGCTCAGCCCTAGGCAAGAACGACCCTTGTGGGAGCAATGAAAGGGCAGAGTGCAGACCAGAGGGAATACAGTGGCTTCATGGGAAACAGGTTCTCTTCCTTGCATGCTAAGCTCTGACTTGACATTGTATCTTCCCATGGTGCCGATCAGAAAAGGATCTTCCTGTTTGTGCTTATGGATACCACTAAGACGACTTTGGGGGTTTTCTGGATGTGGTGCTAATATTCTATCTAGAACTCGTTAATTCTTATTCCCAGCCTTCATGTATCTAGATAAATATTTGTGTAACTAGTTACCTAGAATTTTAAGACCCAGAGAGTTCAACCGCTCCAATGCCCCTTTCTGGGCCTGGTGTTAGCCATGTACTGATGGACACCTCCCAATGGCAGAAGGCCATGGTTCTAAGCCCATGGAAAATTCACATTGCTACAAGGTGGTTTTCCTCCGTAACAGAGGGCTTTCTCTTGATTTCTTCTGGACTCTGCTTCTGCCCTCCCAAGTTAAGGAGAGAATGCCTATTGTATTCTATGTGACCACTCCTCAGATGTTGTTAGGCAACACAACCTTCCCAAGGCCTGTCTGAGTTAAATAACCATGTCCCATCCTCTGGGCTACTGGTCATTTAACAGACCCTTTGTTATCCTCTCCCCCTTAGGAGTACTTGCTAGTTGGTCAATGACCTTCATGTATGGGGCTCAGGGCTAGATGCTGTTACCATGATGGATGGGGATAAGCAAGATAAAACGAAGTGTTAAGTGTTTCATTTAAGTTAAAACCATAATGCAAGTACCGAATTCCCGTAGGCTGGACAGAAGTCTGAAGAACTGATGTGGTTTTTGCTTAGCTCATGCTGAACTGAGTTGGTAATTTATCAGGAGTTTCTGGAACTCTTTTGGATTCTTGAGAGACCCTTTCCTGGCTTGTCTTCTGGTGCTGCTCTTCACTGTGCTTGGATGTGGTAAATCTGTACACTTGGTTTTGCAGGATAAAGGTGTGCCTTGTTGCTGTGATTGGTAGACCCAGATTACCCCTTAAGCTCTTGGTACAACTCTGGCTTTTGTTAGGCTGGAAAGGGCTTTTGGGGGGGGTGGGGCTTTGGCACTCCGGTACTCCTTTACAGCACGGCAGACACATGCAACTGAAACATCTAGTCCTGCAGCTCTCCGACCTTCTACCATGGTTTAAGGGACCAAGAGCAGACCCCAGACAAATGGCACAACCCCCCAGATTTCTCATCAGAACCCTTTTCTCTCCTGTCAGGGACACAAAGAGGCTGCCTCATTGTTCAGGAAATGGATGTGGTGGTCATTTGACTGATCACCAGTGTCTGGTCGTCGTTGTCCTCTGGCCATCTGGTGAAATTCTATTTCCTCCCCCAGTTGAACTTGGCATGACCATAGGGTTTGGTTTGGTCAATGAGAGGTGAGAAGTGATTTGTGAGGTTTCAGATGATGTGTACTTGGCCAAGCTTTTTCTTATCCCCACTGTGGTTACCTAAACTGTTCAGGTAGGAGCTGTTCCATCAGTCTGAATTGAGATGGGCTGAGGGAGAGCAGAATGCTAGCCAACCTGAGATGAACTCCAAACCAGAAGCAAACCTTTGTTGTGTGCTGGCAAGATTCTAGGTGGTTTTTGATCATGGCAGAATGTAGTCTCTCCTGACTGATGGATGTGTTTGATTATCCGGCTTCTTAGGTTAGCTTCCTAAAAGATGGCTGGGGAATTATTTGGTGGAAATTGAGCAAATGAAGTTCCATGGGTCCTGGAAACCTGGATTTCCCATGGAGAAACTAGTCTTTATTTAAAGAAATTGTGTGTGGACTTTTTTTTTTTTTCCCCTTAGGCTTTCAGTCCCTTGTCACTGCCTTTTTATCACCTTTTAAGAGATGTGGTAGAGGAGAATGGGCTGCCTCCAGCTCTGGAAGGCTGACTGACCTTGTTTCTTGGCTCTGTATTGAATCAGCATATTCTGTCTGACTATGCTGAGATTAGTCATTTACCCCCTGTGTATTAAAAAAAAAAACAAACCCAAAACACTTGGGGTGCCTAGGTGGCTCAATCAGTTAAGCATCTAACTTTGACTCAGGTCATGATCTTGCAGTTCATGGGTCCGAGCCCCAAGTTGGGTGCTCTGCTGTCTGTGCAGAGCCTCCTTGGGATCCTCTGTCTTCTTCCCTCTCTCTGCCCCTCTCCTGCTCATGTGTGCTCTCACGTGCTCTCAAAAATGAACCTTAAAAATATATATATATAAAAAACTTGCCTATAAAAGGATCTGGCCTCCTCACAGGCTATCAGTGTGATCTAGAGTAGGAACTGGCTATACCTTAGGGTGGGGTGTAGCCCTGCTGGAAAGATCAACAGTGTTACAGGGTAGGGGCCATTCCCAGAAGGGCTAGAAATGGGGATTAGCCTGGTAGGCAGTTGTGCAGTCTATGCTTTTGACAAGAGACGTAGGTTTTTTCTTTTTCTACCCCCCCCACCCCACCCCAACCAGTTTGCAAGTACCAATGGTGTGTTCTATAATTCAGTCTGGCACCATCTGCCTGGAGTTAACCTCAGATACCACAGGTAAGGGCTCTGTCTGCCAAGACCAGGGCTTTGTCTGCCCCTGCTTCAGACCCCACTCACAGGTCTTAGTTTGTCACCTGTACTTCTGATTGGGCATCAACTGGAGTTCTCATGATGGTCCCCTCTTTGGGTTTGATAATTTGCTAGAAGGGCCCACCAGAACTTAAGGAAGCAAATTTAGCAGTTTGTTATAAAGGCAATAATCAAGGATGCAGATGAACAGCTGGGTGGAGTGCAGTCTGGAGGGTCCTGAGCACAGGAGCTCCTGTCTTCCCAATGGGCTGTGCCACTCTTCTGGCATGTGGAGGTGTTATTCAGCCTGGAAGCTCTTCAAACCCTGTGCTTTATCAATGGGGTTTTATGAAAGTTTCAGCATGGAGGTGCACTTCCATGTCCAGCCACCTACCTCCCCTACCCTCCCTGGAGAATGGCAGGTGAGGCTGAAATTTCCAACGTTCTAATCATGTCTTCGTCTTTCTATGCACCAGCCACTACCCAGGAACCCACCAAGAACCCTCTTACTGGGAAAACAGGTTTTGCTGTTCCCCAAGGAATTTAGGAACTGTCAGCACTGCTATGGAAATGACCAGAGTTTTAGGAACCAGTGTCAAAGACCAGATACCAGCAGAGACTAGGGGCAGAAGCTGATGTAGATCCTTATTACTAAATGGTAGTCATACTTAATCCTAATGGAACTCGGAATGCTCAGGCTCTGGTGAACTTCCCTGGGTGACCGTGTTCATTAGGTATGGTCACACACTGATGCTAGGAATGTAGTACACTTGGTATTTCCCTGAACTCTGCCCATGTCTCTTCCTTCAGCTGATCTTCCTATGTATCCTTTCCTGGTAAGAAACCAACAATAAGGATGGTAGCTTTCAGTGAGTTCTGCTAGTGCACTATTGAACCAGAGGACCCCTGAACTCCTGCTTGCTGGCAGAAGTGAGGGTGGTCAAGTGGACTGTGTACCTTCTGGTTGGGTAGTTGGCCCTAATTCTTAGCAGCACCCCCCTTCGTGACTCTTGAGGTTGTTAGATCCTCTTCCTATTTCTCTGCTGAATAGAAAGAAGCTATTTCCGTTCCTTTGAAAGACTGCTGTTGTGATTATAAATGCAGGAGAGGAAGGAATGAGAATATTTTTTTGTGGACTTGATTTTCACTCCATAGTAGGTGTGAGATTAGACACACCTACAACTCCAGTTCTCCTTTGGAACTATCAGCCATGTATGGGAGAGTTTATCTCTGTATTGCTCAATAGCCCCAATAACTGGAAACTTCTATCTCCCATCAATCAAAAATGCCTGTGCACTGAGGCATCCCTTCAGTTCTTTTCTGTTCACCCACTTTTGCCCCATGTTTGGGAAGTGTTGCTATCTTCTCTTTTTAAAAAAGATCACGTGTTTTCCTTGGGTATCTTGCAATAGCAAGCAAACAGGGCCTCATCTTCCCAAAATGGTAACTAACAAAGATAGCCTACGGCAAGTGTAGTGTAGAGTCGTTTTAAATGTTCTGTGCAGACCCAAACATGAAATTTTTGGGTCTCCTCCAATTATGGTGAGTTTTAAACAATGACCTAAATGTCACACACAGCAAATATAGAAGTGTAAAATTATACATCCAATTTATGTTGATGCCTCTTTGTTAATAGTTAAACTGATCAGTTCCCTGCCCCCTCCTCCCCCAGGGTGATTATAACTTTTAAAAATAGAACTTGCTGAATTAGGCTTTTCGAATGAGAAGCTGAAGAATTCATGCTGATCCACTATGGTGCTTAATAAATTTCATAAACTGGGTTTTGAAGGAGCTGTAAAGAGAATGGGTCCAGTCTTGGTGAGAGTGAGTGGTGGACGTGGGAAGGAGCGGCGTGCCTCACGCTGCATCCCCTGCTTGCCTTGGGGCTGCTGGCTACATCTGAGAAAACAGTGAGGACACTTGCATATAGATACTAGCCTGGTTCCTCCTTTAATCCAAGGCTCTTGTTACTGACTGTACCTGTGGAGCAACATAGGTGGCCATGTGGTTTCTGAATGTTGGCACCACTGCCCTTCAAGGAGCTTCCTTCACTCACCTGCATCTTTTGCGTAGATAGCCCGTGACTTGGTTGTACCCAGACCAGGACCATGAAGAAAACCAATGCTAAGAACTCAGATGCTTGAGAGTTTTGCTTAAGGGTTTATTTAGAATTTCTTAGTCATTAGAATAAGAGTAAAGTTGGAAATATCCTACATTTTGATGCTCATACGTTTTGAGGGAACTAGCACGGTCTCCAAGAAGAGCAATCACATGGCAGGAACACAGGGATGTTGAGCATGGGTTTCCTAAATGCCTTTGGACCCAAATACTTCCTGTACTCTGTCCAAAGTGCTGCTGCTAATTCACACTAAATAGAGGGGATTGTCAGCACAAGGGCTTAGCTTGTGTTGGTGCGTCCCTTGCTAATATTACAGCCCCAACCTCCTCTGATACCTTCTAACTGGTGTGCATAAATACAAAAACAAAACTAGTCCTTCTAGAGTCTGAAGGCAGGTAGATGGTAATGTGGGCACAAGGCTTTCCCATCCCCTGAATTGGGTATTCCAGTCAAAATGGTTCCTCTAGTTTAACAGCAAGAACAGAGGATGGCTTCTCCATGGACCTGCTGTGTGATCTTGGAAACATTACCTGAGTTAAAATGTCCCTCTCTGGCGGCACCTGGGTGGCTCAGTTGGTTAAGCATCTGACTTCGGCTCAGGTCACGATCTTGCAGTTGGTGGGTTTGAGCCCCACATTGGGCTCTGTGCTGTCAGCTCAGAGCCTGGAGCCTGCTTTGAATTCTGTGTCTACCTCTCTGCCCCTCTCCCACTCATGCTCTTTCTCAAAAATAAAATCAACATTAAAAAAATTTAAAAAATGTCACCCTCTGAACTTCCTGAATTAGTGGATCTTGTAAAGCTCACAGGGCTCCAAAGCTCTGTCCCTGGGAAAATCTTTCCACGCGAACTTGGAGGAGCTCCTGCTTTCAGGCTCTGTGGCTCTGGGCAGGTTCCTTTATCTCCTTCCTCCCCCATCAGATTATCTGTCTCCTGGGGTTCCTGGGGTTTTTGTGGGGATAAGGCCTGAAAAAAACACTGTAAATTCTAACCTGTCAGACTCTTGAGCTGCTCCCAATGCATGCATATGTGTTCACCTGACACTGCAGCATTGGAGGCCTGGGAAAAGCGCCCCTGTGATTAAATCGTTTCTAACCCCCTGACAGGGTCGAGGCACTTGAAAGCTTGCTTTTCCAATAGCGGGACTGAGAGTACAAGGAATCTGTTATCTCTACCATCCCCACTTAGGTTTAAGGAGTAAACAAAATTGCAAGTTCGCATTTCAAATATACACACTCTCTTCTATGGGGGAAGATGATCCAAATTTAGTGGTTAATCCTGTCAAGCGGGTGTGTGTGTGTGTGTGTGTGTAATTCCAGGTGGGGCAGCCTAGAATCCCTTTCCTTGGTGGGCTCCAGGCAGTTGAGTGAACGGTGTGTGTGTATACAAATGGGCGTGAAGTCTGCTTTAGAATGGATTGATTTCTAGCTCTGCGAAGATGGATATGATCAAGTCTTGGTTTGCTGGATTATCTGTTCTCTTTTCATCATTACACAACTGATTTTGAGCTTCTCCTGCACTTGGTAGGTTGTCTTCTGAACCCACCTATTAACTAGTGTGCCTTGAAAAATCTCCTCAGGCTTCCTCAAGAAAAGTAAAATTGTGAGGAAGTGTGGCCATTTTGACCTCCCCTTGGAGTAGAAGAATGAGACTGGGCAGATAGTTTCAGGCATAGGGGGCAGAATGTTGCCATAAACTTCGTCCCGAGGAATAAAGACTGTCCTTGTCTTCTGGCCAGCACAGCATGTAGATGGAGACCGGTGTGTGTGTTGGGGGGGGGGGGGGGGGGTATTGTGTCCTAGAGGAGCATATATCTTACAATCAGGCCAGCAATTCAAAGCAGCCTTTTTAACTGCTGCCAAGAACTTAATTCCAGAGCTCTGGGTCTGTCTCTTAAGTGACTGTCTTATCTCTTGCAAAGAGATCTGGGAGTGAGCTGCTGTCTGCGTTGATGAATTGATTCAAGCCATCAAGGGAGACATTAAGGTGGTTGAAGAATGGTCTTTACATGCAGAGTTTACAGTTGACTTGGGAGACAAAACTCCGAGTGCTATTGACCTTATCAGGTGGTGGCTCCACCTCTGCTCTGCTCACGCTGCAGCCCCAAGCACGGGAGAGGAGGGACCTGGGCAAAAGCTAGTGGTGCTTGTGCACAGTGCATGTACTTATCCCTGATTGAGGTTTCCCCCCCTATGTTTTTATGTTCCAGTTAACATTAGTTTCAGGAATATAATATAGGGTGAATCACTGTTCTTTCTTTGATACTTGGGTCTCTTCAGCTCAAATCCTCTTGAAAATAACATTTCTTAGGTAATGAACAGACATATTTCAGAATTCAAGAGATTAGAAGGAGTGTGGTGATTGGTTTCCCTTCTACCTTTATCTCCAATTAGGCATTTCCTTTCTTTGGAAGCAACTGGCGTTACCCACTAGTGGATTTTTAGATATTTCTTATATAAGTAAAACGTGTTATATTTTTATATTAAAACATAGAATATATAGGTCTACGAATGTATGTATATTTATGTGGGTATACAATTGCATGTCTATATCTTCCTTATCCATCTTTGAAATTTTCCTTTTTTTTTTTTCCCTCTGTTTTGAGGTGATGATGACTGATAATATTTAACATGACCTAGTGGGTTAGGGTGTACAGAATGGTTTGATGTACTTCTATATTGCCAACGACTACCACAGTACTTAACATCTCTGTCATGTCACATAATTTTTTGTAGTGAGGGTATTTAAGATCTACTTTAGCAGTTTTCAAGTACATGATGTGGTATTGTTAACTATAGTCATGCTGTACATTAGATTCTCAGAATGGATTTTATGATTGGGAGTTGGTACCCTTTGACCAACATCTGTTTCTCCCAAACCCCCGCCCCTGGCAACCACCACTATTTCTAGGAGTTTGAGATTTTTAGATTCCACATAAAATTTATATTCCATATAAATGATTTGGTATAGATCTTTCTGATACCAGATTAGGCTATCAAGGTCCATCCATATTGTCACAAATAACAATTTCCTTATGGCTGAATATTCATCGTGTGTATACACTATATCTTTACCATGTTCTCCCTTAATGGACACTAAGGTTGTTTTCATATCTTGGCTATGGTGAATAATGCTGTGATGAACACAGGAGTATATTATGTTTGGGATTTTGATTTCTTTTAGATATACAACCCAGAGTGGATTGCTGGATTCTGTGGTAGTTTTATTTTTAATTTCTTGAACCTGAGTATTTTCCATAATGACTATACCAATTTATTTTGCCACTACTAATGCATAGTGGTTCCTTTTCTTTATATCTTCAGAACACTTGTCTTTTTGCAAATAGCCATTCGTTCTTATGAATGTGAGGTAGTATCACATTGCAGTTTTGACTTGCACTTCCCTAATAACAAGGAGTGCTTTCTGATGTACCTGGTGGCCATCTGGATGTCATCTTTGGAACAATGTCTATTCCCTTCCCTGCCCATTTTAAGTTAAGGTGTGAACTTTATTTCTTTTTTCTTTTGAGTTGTGGTTGTTCTTATATTGGGTATTGATTCCTTAATAGACGTTTTTATGTATTTTGTCCTATTTCATAGGTTACCTTTTCATTTTATTGCTGGTTTCTCATGCCAAGCAGAAGGTTTCTAGTTTGAGATAGCCCCACTTTCTTTTGTTATGCTTTCGGTGTCCCATCCAAAAATTGCTGCCAAAACAAATGTCAAGGAACTTTCCTCTCCTGTTTTCTTCTAGGTATCTTAGTTTCAGGTCTGTGTTTAAGGCTTGAATCCATTGCAAGTTAAACTTTGTGAGTGATGTGATAGGGGTCCATTTTATTCTTTTCCAGTTATCCAGTTTTCCCAATAAAATTGAACAAACTATCCTTTCCTTACTCAGTATTTGTTTCTTTGTCTAACATCAGTTGACTATACATGGCAAGGATTTATTTCTGGGCTCTGAATTCTGTTGGTCTAAGGGTTGGTTTGATGCCAGTACTGTAGTGTTTGGATTTCTGTAGCATTGTAATATAGTTTGAAATCAAGTGTCTGATGCCTCCAGCTTTGTTTTTAAGATTGCTTTGGCTATTTTGTAGTTTCATCTGAATTTTAGGATTATTTCTGTGGAAAAATACCATTGGATTTTTGAATCTGTATTACTTTGGGTAGCACATATATATATATATATATATATATATATATATATATATATATTTTAGGCTGATTTATTTTTCAGAGCGCATGAGCAGAAGAGGGGCAGAGAGGGGGACAGGAGATCCAAAGGGGGCTCCATACGGACAGCAGTGAGCCCAGTGCAGGGCTTGAATTCACAAATTGTGAGATCATGACCTGAAGTAGGACGTTCAGCTGACTGAGCCACCTGGGCACCCATGGGTAACATGGACATTGTAACAGTATTAATTTTTCCAATCCAAAAACATAGGATATCTTTACATCAGTCTTCAATTTCTTTCATTAGTGTCTTACGGTTTCAAATGTACAGAACTCTTGGCAACTTGGTTAAATTTGAGTATTTTGCTTTTGATACTACTAAAAGCAGGATTAAAAAGAACTTCTCATACTTAAATGTTAGTGTAGAGAAACACAAGTGATTTCTATGTGTTGATTTTTATATTCTGCAACTTGTTTGAAACCGTTAATGAGTTCTAACAGAATTTGGTGGAGTCCTCAGCATTTTCTACATATAAAATTATTTGTCTGAAAATACCATTTTACTTCTCAGATTTGGATGTCGTCTTGCCTGATTACTCTGGCTAGAATTTCCATTATTATGTTGAATAGCAGTGGGCACCCTTGCTTGTTTCTGATCTTAGAGGAAATGCTTCTAGCTTTTCACCATAGATTGATGTTAGCTATGGATTTGTTGTATGTGGCCTTTATGATGTTGAGTATGTTCCCTTTGTACCCCAGTTTGAGAGTTTTTATCATGAAAGGTTGAATTTTGTCCAATACTTTTCTGGATCTGTTGGTAACTTTTATCTTTATGAATTTGGTGTATTACACTCACTTGTGTATGTTATCTATCCTTGCATCCCAAGAATAAATTTCACTTGATTGTGGTATATAATCTTTTTAATGTGCTGTTTTGTTTGCTTATATTTCAAGATACACATTTATCTTTGGTGGCAATCTAACGGCCTGTAGTTCTTTCCTAGTACTGTCCTTATCTGGCTTTGCTGTCAGAGTGGCTCTGGCCTGCTAAAATTGCTTTGAAACTTGCCCATCTCTTCACTTTCACAGAGGAGTTTGAAAAGAACTAGCTTTAATTCTTCTTTGAATGTTTGGTAGGATTCACCAGTGAAACTATCTGGTCCGGAATTTTAGGGGAAGACTTTTGATTAGATTCTCCTTAGTTGCTGTTGGTCTGTTCAGGTTTTTTTTATTCATGATTCAGTCTTGATATTTTGTATGTTTTTAGGAACTTGACCATTTCCTTTTGGTTATCCAATTTTTTGGCATATAATTGTTCATAGTAGTCATCTTATTCTCTGTATTTTTGTGATATCACTTGTAACGTTTCCTCTTTCTGGTTTCATTTCTGTCTTTTTCCTGAATAGCACTAAAGGTTTGTCAATGTTTTACCTCTCAAAAAAAACCCAGCTCTTAGTTTCATCTTTCCTATTCTATTCTCCTTTACATTCTGCTCTCATTTTTATTTTTTCTAGCTTCGGCTTCATTTTTTAAAGTTTGAGCGAGAGCATGAGTAGGGGTGGCTGGAGAGCATCCCAAGCAGGCTCCCATGGCCAATGTGGAGCTCAATCTCCTGAGGTAGGAGATCATGGCTTGAGCCAAGATTGAGTCAGATTAACAGACTGAGCCACCCAGGTGCCCCTGGATTCATTTGTTTTTTTGTTGTTCTTCTAGTTCTTTGAGATAGAAAGTTGAGAACTCTTTTCCTAATGTAGATGTCTGTTGCCATGAACTTGCTGCTTGGAACTGCTTGTGGTGCAGCTCTCATTCTTTTTGGTAGGTTTCCATTTTTATTTGAGAATGTTGTTTGATTTCCCTTTTGGTTTCTTTGATCCATGGTAGTTGAGGATTGTTTAATCACCACATTTGTTAACTTACTGGTTTTCCTCCTATTGGTGAATACTAGTTTTATACCATCATGTTGGGGAAAGATATTTGGCATGATTACAGTCTGATGACCTGTTCTGGAGGATGTTCTGTATGTAGTTGAGAATGTATTTTGTTGGATGAAATGTTCTGGCTATGTTAGGCTATTTGGTCCAAATACAGTTTAAGTTTGAACTGTGGGTAGTTTTTTGTTGTGGTGCATTGTTTCTTGGTTGGATGCTGTATCCATTGTTATAGGTAGGTATTAAAGGTAGGTATTGTCTTTTTCTTTCTTCACATCTGTTGATATTTGCTTAATAGATCAAGGTGTTTCAGTGTTGGATGTAATTGACCTTTGTCATTATGTAATGTCCATCTTGATATCATTACAGCTTTTGAGTTAATCTATTTTGTCTGATCAGAGTATAGGTACCCATGCTTGCTTCTGGGTTCCATTTGCATGGAATCTTTTCCATCTCATCACTTGGAGCATATATGTGTCTTTAAAGCTGAAGGGACTTTCTTGTATGCAGCATATAATTTGGTCATGGGCTTTTTAAAAAATCCAGACTTTGTATGCCTTTGCATTAGACAATTTTAATGTGTTTACATTTAGAGTAATTATTGACATAGGCAAGGACTTACTAGTACCATCTTCCTGCTTTGGGGTGTATAGTTTCTTCTTTTCTCTCCTATTGTCTTTTTGGAATTGATGACTTTCCATGGGGGATATGCTTTCTCTTTCTCTTTGTATCTGCTCTAGGTTTTTGCTCTATGCTTCCCATAAGCCTTACATAAAACACCTTATTGATGCTGATATCCATCTCGATTACATACAAAGACTTTACCTTTTTATTCCTCCCTTTGTTGCCAAAAATCTTTTTTGTTAATGTTAGAAATTTTATATTGTATATTAATTATTCTAGCTAGTTGTTATACCTTTTTCCCTCAACCTTGTTAGTAGAGTTGACACACTACCTAATGACTATATTCTTAAATTTGTCTGCTTTACCAGGGTGGTGTATATTTTCATGTTAGTCATTAGTATCCTTTCATTTCAGCTTGAATAACTCCTTTCAGGATTTCATGTAAGGCAGGTCCAGTGGTGATGGAACCATGTTTCTCTAACATCTTCATTTCTGAAGGATAACTTTGCTGAATAAAGCAATTTTGGTTGACCGCTTGAGTGCTTTGAAATCTATTCTCCTACTCTTTTCTGACTTGTAAGGTTTCTGCTGAGAAATCTTCTGATAGCGTTATGGGAATTCCCTTGCAAAGTCATATGCTTCATTTCTCTCGTTGCTTTTAACATTGTCTTTGACTTATGACAGTTTTATTATAGTGGGTATTGGAGAAGATCTTGGTGAGTTGAATTTGGAAAACTAAGAGCTTCATGAACTTGGATGTCCAGATCACTTTCCAGATTTAGAAGTTATCAGCCATTATCTTTTTTTAATGTTTATTTTGAGAGTGTGTGTGTATGTACATTTTAGAGGGAGAGGGGAGAAAGAGGCAAAGAGCGAATCCCAAGCAGGCCCCATGTCATCATTGCAGAGCCTGATGTGGGGCTTGAACTCGGGAACTATGAGATCATGACAGCTGAAATCAAGTCAGACGCTTACGTGACTGAGCCACCCAGGTGTGCCCTTCAACCATTATCTCTTTAAGTACATTTTCTGCCCCCTTCCTCCTCTCCTCTCCTTTCCTCCTGGGACTTGAGTGTTTTCCACCTCCCTTGATGGTATCCAGCCAGTTCACATCTTCACTCTTTTCTTTTCTCTTCTGTCCTCCTCTTTACTTCTGATTATTTCTTCTGCTTGATTCACTCTGGTGTTCCTGCTCGCCATTGCATTTGTCATTTCGTTTTTAACATCCAGAATTGTTTTGGTTCTTTGTGATTTCTATCTCTGTTAAATTTCTCATTTTCATGTATTGATTTCCTAATGTCACTGCCTTGTCTGTTTTGGAGCTCTGTGAGCTTTTTAAAATACATTATTTTGAATTCTTTATCTGGTAAGCTATAGATTCATGTCTTTGGAGTTATTACAAGATTATCATCTTTGGCTGGTGTCCTGTTTTGTAGAAAAATGAGTTTTGTTATTTGAAATTTTAAGTCGCTGTCTTTGCATTTGAAGTAGCAGTCCCCTCCTTTTGTCTCTACTGACTTCCAGAGACCAAGACCTTCCATCAGCCGTGCTAGGGATTGAGGCTTTTTCAAATCTTTGGATACATGTGTTCCACATTTGTTCTCTGCTGGCAGAATTCTTAAGCCTTGTACACCTTCTCTCTGTCTTGCAATACACCAGGACGGGGTAGACAGTTTCCCTTTTGTTGCTCCCATGGGTGGTGCTAGAGCTCAAGTTTGTGGTCTGGGTCTGGTTTGCAGATTCTGACTGGTTCATGGGATGTGCCAGCTAGCTAGCCATCTACCAAAGCTTGCTCTGACTGCCACTGGGAGTACACATGGAGCTAGCCATGGGGTGGGGCTGTGTATGGGCCAGGATTGTGGAGTGCTGGGGGTGCCTGTGGGCCAGGAGGGACCAACAGGTGGTGTCCCCAGCAACTTGTGATTGGGCTTCTGTGATGGGGCTTCCATTAGACTCCTAGACTTCTCCAAAAGTGCTCATTTGAGATGAATGGTCTAACTCTGTGTTTTCCAGAGGCTTCTGGACTACAGTCGGGAGGGGCTGAAGCTAGTTCACAGGCTAGGGTCCACAGCCCCAGGACCAAGGTTCCCTGAGACCCCTCTCTTGGTATATGGTGCAGGATCCCATGACTCCTCAAAAGGTACTTTTGTCCATGGATGGGTGCCACATTGGGTGGGGGATGGGCATAGGACAGGGGATGACTTACTCAGATCACTCTCCTGCCTTCTTTTATCCTCCCCGCCCCCCTGTCCTCTGTACTTGGTAGTTAAACATGCTCTTGTGTACTTCTGTAATAACATAGCTTGAAGATCATTCCCATTTGTTTAAAAAATTTGTTTTCATGGCTATGTGGCTGTGATCCTTAAATGTGTGTAGGATCACCTGGAGAGCTAGTAGAGGACCTAGAGACTCCAGCTTCTTGAATCAGGACCTGGCCTAGACCTTTTGACCACTTTGCCCAGTGATTCTGACAAGGCCAGGAGCAGAGCACTGCTGCCCTGTGGCCAGGAGAGCCCTATTCTCCTGTGGCTCTACTGTATATACTTACCCAGGCCCCACTGGTAGAAGGGTTTTGAAGGTTTTTGGAGTTGGAATTATGGATATCTGGGCAGCTGGAGTTCGGTGTTCGTCACATAGCTTTTCTTGGTTCTGAGAAGTTCCCATCCATTCCTTGGGAGTTTCCACAGTTGTGTTTGTACCTGCCTTTGCTTCCGTGTCCTGTGTCTCTGGTCCACAGCATGTGAATCTTGTGTGTCTTGCCTCTTTCCACCTCTCATCCCATTTCTGTCCTTCAGTCTGTCCTTCCTAAGGCAAGGCAGCCATGCTCCCTGAATTGTCATTCCCAGGGTAGTGTCCAGATGGAATTGCTGAACTTCCTCCCTAGGTGAGTTCTCTTGTGTGGCTGTAGGAAGTAGAAAATAGAAAAAGGAAGAAATTATTTAAGAAGTATGTGAACCTTTGGGAACATGCTCAAATGCAGACATATCTGTGGCCGTAACTGAAGTGGAGCACTTTGTCCTTTCGAGCAGCTATGCCAGGTTCACGGCTGGGTATGACAACAAGCACACAGTGTTTCTCACACCTCCCTGTGGCTCTGGGGGACTCCTGGCCTTGAGCGGACACTGGACATACTTCTGTGTGGAGCGTGAGGCAGGCCTGGCAAGGAGTGTGAAGGAAACCCGGTACTCTGTGTTCAAGGAGTTTTAGACTTCGGACCTCAGAAGTCCTCTGGGCATCTCTGAAGACCTTGGGTCTTTGAAGTTTCATTTTTCATTAAAATGATCTGTTTTCTCTAGCATCTGATAGACAAGATATTAAAAGGTGTATATAGAACTTGCCTGCCTTTCAGGTGTCAACTAGGTACTTAGTTTCTGAATTTCATGCCCTATTTTTTCTTTAGACATTGGAGCTTAAACCGTTAGCTTGATGGCAACCACCTTAATCTGTTACTAGACAGACTCTGAGCTGGCAGCTCTAGTCCAAGAACAAAGATGGTAGAGAAAGGGGGCAGCTTGGCATAGATTTTTTTTTTTTAACAAATGGTTTATTGTCAAGTTGGTTTCCATATAACACCCAGTGCTCATCCCTACAAGTGCCCTCCTCCATGGCATAGATAAGCTTCTTACTGGATACACTAAAATGTTAATACTAATTTTCTACCCCAGCCTATGGCAGATGCTATTGACCTGGCTCGTTAGTCTCCATGAGAGTTAATAACGATCATTAATATTGAACCATTATGATTGAAATCCTGTAGGTCAGTACCTGACCTATATGCTAATATCATATTCAATCCTTACAACTGTGGAAGAGGGAAGTTTATCTTTTTAGATCATGGGGGACTCAGATGAGAGAGGTTTAGAAACTTGAATAAAGTCACAGAGCTAGGAAGCAGCAGAACCAGGATTTGAGCCTCAGGATACATAACCATTACTCTGTGCCCCGCGAGCATGTTCTGATGTTCACAGTCCTTAGATTCCTGGAGGACCCTCAAAGGACCATGGCAGGGAGTGGATGGTGGTTTGGG
The DNA here is from genome assembly GCF_003009895.1 of Hyaena hyaena. NCBI lineage: Eukaryota > Metazoa > Chordata > Mammalia > Carnivora > Hyaenidae > Hyaena > Hyaena hyaena. Next base: position 964,959 of record NW_024080666.1, read on the forward strand.
TGGGGGGATAATACCCAGTCCTTGATTTTGTTCTTGAAGTGGGGAGAGGAGGTATTGGCATGCTAGGGCAGGAGTGAAAATTGCAAATGTGGTAGGTTTTGTCAGTGCCTGTTGTGGAAGCAGAAGCCCCTTTCAATAAAGAATTCTGCAAGTTCTTCGTGGGGTGGGGGTTGGGGAGACACTGCAGGTACAAAAGCTAGAAATGTTCTCTTCACAAAAAGTTGAGCACAGATATGATTGTGGACTGTGGTTGGCTTGGTGTTCAGCCTACTGAATAATTAGAGTGATTTATGGTTCATGCAGAGAGTTATGTTTGGGAGTCCAGCACTGCTACAAATAATGGAGGGGAAGGCATCCCCCCTGCTGTTTTGAAACTTGTGAAATGTCACAGTATCACCTCCTGTCATGGTGACAAATAGGCTTTTGCCCTGATCTTTGTATCCAACTAAATGCTTTCAAACTGCCTGTTGCCCCATAGGTTTTCAAGCTACAAATGCTTTTAAGGCACTACTCAGCCTACCTTGCTATCAAAGAATAATAATTATGATGATGATTTAGCTCCAAGGAGTACAAAATGCTGTACTGCTAAGTGCCATGGGGGTATTCGAATGCTTGCAGCCAGTGTCAGAAAGGCTTATTTAGTGGGCGTTTGTAGGAAGTGGAAGGGGGGGGCGGGGGCTCAGCACTGATTACTGTTCCATTGATTCTGATCCTGGATGTGGTTTAAGACCACTTTCCATAGGGCTTAGGCTGCCTGTCCTACAGTCCTCTTGATGTGGTCACAGATTCCTAGTTCAAATTGTGCTTGAATAGAGTGAAATGTAGCTAACACCTGGAAATGCTGGGCAGGGAGTTAATCCATGGAGGGCTGGAGCATGAAAATAGAGTTCTTAATATTAATGTATTGTGATCAGTTAGGAGGAACTGCTCAGGTAATTGCCTTCCTGTAATAGTTAATACAGTGTTAATAAACACCTCTCTCCCCCCCCCCCCACCCCCCGGCTGGGTATTGTAGATTCAGTGTCATCCCTTTAACGTTACACTCATGTGCATGTTTGTATGCTCTTTTGAGAGGTTGTGGGTGGGGTGGTATTGAATACCATCAATAGCTGGGATTTTCTCTGCAGTGCCTGTGAAAGTATAAAATTGGTAGTGTGTACATCAAGCTGTGAACTTCAACTGGCATTGACCTGTCCCTGGAGGGAAAGAGTTGGAGCACTGCTCTAACTAAAGAAATTGTTCGATCTTGTCTCTCTCACTCTGGGGACTAGTAATCAGTTGTAAATAATCATATATGAAACTTTTTGGCCCGTAGAAATGGTGGGAAGCAGGATGTGACAGTAGAAGGATGCTGGGGCTCACCTTACCTTGATACTGAGGAGGAAAGCACGGCATTTTCCCCTTCTCCCTTAGGGTCCTCTAGGAAGCTACAGGGTAGGTGGTATGGAGGAGTAGAAGGAGCAAATGGAGGAGTCAATGTAGATGTGACTGAGCTGAGACCAGTTGGGCCTCCAGAATGAGTGTCGCAGAGGAGGTTTAAGGAAGAAGTTCAGCTCTCAGGCTTGCAGTTGAGGTGGGTGATGAGATGAACAGGCCGCGCAGATAGTGGTAAGTGCTAAGTTCCCAAACCAGTGAATCAAAAGTTGACCCTGAGGTCCAGGGTGAAGTCTCACTGCTCCATCAATAGGTTGGGCTTTAAGGGGTTTGGACTCATGGCTCAGGGCACAGGGGGGTTTGGGATTATGTGGGCTAGGAAGGAGAGGGTAAACGCTCCTGCCACGAAGGACCTCCTAAAAACGTCTGGAGTTCATTTGCCCTGCTGTCTAGCAGAGGAGTGATGGCTCTCCCAATTCTCTTGGAGTTCTTAGAACTGTTATCTTCAGCTCCTCTCACTCTTGGCCAGCCAGAGGAAGTTGGAATTCACGGTGAAAATGAAGACAGGATGGAAAACAGAAGAGCTGGAAGTGAGGTTTTGGGTGGGCTCATGTTATGCTGTGTATCTGTAGCCTTCGTGCATGACGACTTCCACCCTAGGACCCACTTACAGACCAGGACACAGTCTAACAGGGATTCACTGAGACTCCTTGAGCTGGCAGCAGCCCCTACCTACAGTGACCTTCCCTGAGGGTTGACCTGCAGATTCTTGGAAGCACTTTCCTTTTAAGGGAATTTTTAAGAAAAATTTTTTATATGGAATAGGGGCACCTGAGTGGCTCAGTCAGTTGAGCATTTGACTCTTGATCTTGGCTCAGGTCATGATCTCCCAATTCAGGAGATTGAGCCCCAGGTCAAGCTCTGTGCTGGCAGTGCAGAGCCTACTTGGGACTTCCTTTCTCCCCTCCTTTCTTTGCCCTTCCCCAGTGTGTGCACACATGCGTTCTCTGGCCCTCAAATTTTAAAAAATGCAATAAAGATGTTGACTCTGGAATAGGACATGTTAAGAACCTAGAAAGAAACTGGAGAGTGAAAATTTCAAATTGTGACTTAGAATTCTGTAATGTTGGAGTTACTTCACCCAATTTCCTTCTCTTAAAAATGAAAGCACTATCGCTGGAGAAGGGGCTTGCCCAGGATCCCAGAGCTGGTTGATGCTGGTGCTGAGATGGGAATCAGGCTGGCCTGTGGACCAGTGCTGTCTTCTTTGACCTTTATAGTGGTCCTGCAGCCTGCTTTCTACTACCATGACTAATTCAGGGAGCAATGAGGACTCCAGGAAATGCTCTAGCTCCTCCAGTGGACCCTGGAGGGAGGAGGCCATCAGTGTATCACAGGCCAGAAGAGTAGGGAAACCAAGTCAGCATGAGAGGGTGGGCTGGGGCCACTGGGAGGCTGAAAAAAGATAGAGCCAGGAACAATCCTGTGCATTCCAGGTACTTTTTAAAGACTGGTCTGGTGATCCCCTGTGGAACCAGTATGGTAGGAAGGCCACCATTGCCCAGGCTGAGCAGGCTTTAGAAAAGGACCCAATAGTTAATACCAGTGTATCAATTGGTTGACCGTATCATCGTGTAACAATGATTTAAGAAATATTTGGATCTTATTTAGGGGTCATGGAAAAAGTTCTCTGTTCTCTAATTTTAAGCTTTTGATAGACAATCTTGTATGCCTTTCCATCTTCTTAGCATTTGTCACAGGCAAGTGTAGAAGGCTTGATTTTTACCTCTAGTCCTTGACATTGGGGATAACTCTGGGCATACCTGTTACCCAGAGGGGTACAGGGTCATTTATTTACCCAGGATGTTAGATGTTGGGAGTGGCATTTCAGACCCTACCTGATCTGCTAGTGAAAGTGGGGGGCGGGGGCGGGTCATCATAGAGGCATGGTGCCTATAACCCCTACAAAGGTTACCTGTAAACCAGCCTCTCTGACTTCCAGTGCTACTCAAGAAGAGAATTGGATTTTGTTAAATGAGACAGTTTGTGTCTCCTGCAGCCTGAGTTGTATGTATTAAATGACTAGAGCATTAGGACTGCCTTTCAGATTGAAGTTTCAATGAACTCCATTCTATGATTTTTGTGTAATTAATGACTAATACTGGCCCATGTTAGGGCTTTGATGTTTCTAAAGCACCTTGACATAGGTCATACCACTTGATTCTCACAAAAAGCCCTGTGACCAGAGCAGAACATGGCTCTCCTCTGACACCAAGGATTGAGGGTTGGAGGAAGAGGTTTGCCTCACACTCCATAGCTGGGGCATGACAGGCCTGGGGCCAGAGCCCAGTGCTTCTGATGGCTGGAGGACTGGAGACTTTCCTGCCATGGAGCTGCTCAGCATGGGTGAAATGATGCCTGGAGCTCAAGGCAGCATGGGCCAAGTGCTGTGGGGCCACCAGCATTGGGTGGATTAGGCAGAGGAGCCTCGTCAGAGCTTAGAAGACCTAGGGAAGCTACATCTAATCCTTACACAGATGAACTCAAGAGTCCTGTTATAGGGGCAAAGCATATCACATAACCACAGAACCATTTCTGAATAGATAATGTCCAGGGAAGGGTTGATGGCATCCTGTACAGATGACCATCTGTGCCACCTTGCTCACTGGCTTAGAGTTTCATAAGTGGGTAGGAGGGGTCACACTGTGCTTCCCTAGGACAGATGAGCCCTCTTAGGCATTCCTGATGAAAAAAAATTGGGGTGCCTGGGTGGCTCAATCAGGTAAGTGTCCGACTCTTGGTTTCAGCTCAGGTCATGATCTCAGAGTGTGAATTCGAGCCCTGTGTTGTGTTCTGTGCTGCCAGCATGGAGCCTGCTTGGGATTCCCTCCCTCCCTCCGCCTCCCTCATAAATGATCTAGGGTGCTTATCTCCTGATTTCTGTATCCTTGCCCTCCAGTTGGGTGGACACTACTGACTTTCATTCCTGTCTCCTCCTAAAGGAGCCTATGCCAATGGCCAGTAAGACCTTCAGCAGCCACACAAATGGATTGTGTGTGTGTATGCATACATACTTACCCAGGGTAACTTCTCTGCAGCTTGTCAGCACTCCCTCTGTAAGTGCCAAGGATGTTTTCAGGCATAAGCCGTCTGACTCCCATCCATCAAATTTAATGGGGCAGCTGGAGAGGTTGCTCCTCTTCCAAAAAAAAAAAAAAAAAAAACAAACAAACAAAAAACCCCAAGCCCAAAAACCCAATTAGCCAGCAGAAGGCCCTTGCACTAGTAGTAATTAACCAGCAACACTTGGTTGAATAAGTTCTTGGGAAAAGTCACAAGAGGTTGTGTGTTCCTTACGTAGATGGAGCCGATGTATTTTTAATTGTCCTCCCAGTGCTCACCAATACCTGTTAATCGGATCACTAGGTGGCTGACAGCTGATGGCAGCCAGGCTGGCACTGAGCCTTGCTGTGCTTGCACTAGCTTGTCTCTCCTCGCCTTCATTCCATGCAGGTTGCTGTGGATGTGCTGAGAGTTCACGTGGGCTGGGTGACTCTGCTGCTCCTCCCCTGGGGGTGGGTATAGGTGCGGAAGTCATAAATTTTTTTTGTTGTTGTTTTACCTTTCTGCTGAAAGAAGCCCATCCTGTTCATTTTAGGAAGCTTGGAAGTCGGGAGACAAAGCCACTCATGTGACCTTTCTTGTAGGGTGGGGTGTTATCTTATTGGTAGCCTCATTATTTGCCCTTCGGAAGCAGAAGGTGGAGAATATTAGGCTGTACTTGAGCACTATCAAAAGGGCATAGATTTGGGAGCCAGAGTTGGAAACCCAGCTCCACTACTTGCTAGTGATCTGGGGCAACTCCATTACACTTCTCCATGCTTTGGCAGTTTCCTCATCCGCAAAATGGAGGTGACATCTCACAGGGCTGCGTCATTGCAGGGGTGAATAAACAAAGGGCACTACTAGGAAATGGGACTGGCCTCATGATGAGCTTGACTGTAGGTGTTACTACCTTGCCAATGTTAACCTGCTCCTGGGTCATTTGTGGGTTTTCCCTAATGTCAAATGCAGGATAAACTCTCCAGTTACTGGGTTTTCTGCTGTATTGGAGCTGATTGCCTGGCTCCTTTCCTGTTCCAGCCTGCATTGTTCATGGGGTCTATGTTGCAGTGATGGTGCACGACAGCATTAATGTAGGGCAGACTCTGGCCAGTGACAGCCTTCCCTGGGAGGGAAAAGGCTGGGATGCCCAGGTGTGAGTGTGGGAGTGATCATGGATGGTGTTGGTCACTGTGGATCTGTAGCCAAGGGGTCCTGAGCACCGGGGACGGGAGTTTTCCGTGGAGTGCCTTGTCTTCTCCAGAGCCCTACTTCAGCAGAGCCTCCCCTCCACCCATCCCCATTCAGCCTCCACACCCCCCTCCTCGGGCTTTTCCTTCAACCTTGCTGCGTCTTCCCTATAGCCTGGTCATGCCTGAACTGGCTAGGACCTCTCCATCTTGCATCCTTAGCGTGGAAGGTAAGGGGGTTTTGAGAGTGATTGATTCATCACTATGATTTAGCAGGTGGTTTTAGGCTCCACCTGTGTTTTATGGAAGCAATCCTTTGAAGCCTTGGCAATGAAAAGCCTGTTTTTCCAGTGGACCGCAGGCTGATTAGGTACTTTCAGACTTGACATGAAGGCTGTTTGCACTGGTGCCTACCTTCTCACGGGGTCACTCCTGTACTATTTGACATTTTATCCTCCCAATCCTTCTGAGGTAAACAAAGGTCTCCATTTCACGGATGGGGAAATTGAGAGGTTAAGTGAGGGACTTGGGAAGTATTAAACAATCTCTGATTCTCAGGTGCTGGAGATGGTCATGTGTGACTGCAGTTCCCCGGGGAGGGTGCCAGGCCTGCGCCACGTATGAGTGGAGAGCAGGAATGTGTGCAGCTGCTCTCGTCAGCGCCTGTGCTCACCAGGGTGAGCGGCTGCGTTCACGGCACATGTTTCTGACAGCTGAGGAATCCGTATCCCAGACCGTCTCTCCTTCACCTTCCCTGTGATTTGCCCCCTTAGTTCTGGTCTTCACCTCTCGGCTTGTGCGTCTATGGTAACTAAGGGATCCTTGGTGTTCATATCCCCTGCGGAGAGTAGACCCTGTCAGGGCGGGGGCAGAGGCTGTTTGGTCCACAGTTTCATCACTAGTGCCCCGTGTGGCCTCTGGCCAGGGGTCAGTCCCACATCTGGAAAATGAGCATGACTGTAATGGACCTGCCTAATTGAGTTGCTTTTATTGTGGTAAGACACACATATGGAAACTGGCCATTTTACTCACACTTTAACCATTTTTCATTGTGTAGTTCTGGCTCATTAACTACATTCACTTTGTTGTGCAAACATCACCATCATCCGTTTCTAGAACTTTCTCCTTTTCCTGAAGTGAAACTCTATGCTCATTAAACACTAACTCCTTATTACCATTTTCCTCTGACCCCTGGCCCACCACTATTCTGTCTCTCTCCAAATTAGCCTGTTCTAGGCCACTCATAGAAGTGGAATATGGATTTGTCCTTTCGTGTCTGGCTTCTCTTAGCATAATGTCTTCAAGGTCTGTCTGTGATGTAGCCTGTGTCAGCATTTCCTTCCTTCCTAAGGTAATTTTCCTCTGTATGTATAGACCCGTTGCTGTTGATCCTTTCATGTGTCCCTGAACGCTTGGATTGTTGCCACCTTTGGGCTTTTGTGATGTTGCTGCTATGCACTTCAGTGTGCAAGTATCTTTGAAATCCTGCTCTTAATTTTTTCGAGCATGTACCTGTAGATGCTGAATGATCCTAGGGTTGTTTAGAAGATTCGGTAGCCTGGTAATTGGCAGAGCTCTTAGAACAGTTCCTGGTGCATAGCAAACACTAGGTATTTGCTTAAAAGAAGAAGAAAAAAAAGACTTTCTGTGTCTTTGTATCTTTGGATTCCTTAATTCAGACTTTTTTTTTGTTAGAAAAGTGTGTTTGGCCTAGTACTCATTGAGAAAGGGGAGCTCTAACAGGAGTTTCACACTCCCCTCTGACCCCACCTAAATGGCTGGGCCTACCTGGCCCCTGTTCCTACAGGAAGGAGTTGATAAAGGGACCCATCACCTGGCAGATGGCTGCAGCCTCAGAGTAGTGGTTGGGGAGCTGCTGATAAGGGGGTGAGGGGTACAGAAGACTTTTCTTCTAGCTGCTCATATTTCGTCCTTAATTCCAGTCTGGTTTTTAGTGTTCTGGTCTTTAACAGTCTTTGTGGTGATGCCTCTGTCCTCTCTGGGGAAATTAAAGTAAGGCTTCATTCTTTCTTGGATGTCTGTAGTTTATTGGGGTGGGAGGGGTAACATAACATCTTTATAATACAATTGAAGTTTACCTTAAATAGCATGGACTGCTCAGACCTATCAAGCTATCAGGAGACATGTCCCAAAGCAAACAGTGCCGTGAAGTTAATGATGGGAAGGAGGCTATGGTAAAGGTTTGAAACTTGGGTTGTGGGTTTATGCATTTTCTAGATTGGAAATTGGTGCAAGGATTCTGTGTGGTTCATACATACATATCTTGTGGTTCTGTGGTATTCCCATTCTTTGAATTTTTTTTTTTCTTTAATGTTGACTTGAAAGGAGAGGTGAGGTAGAAAAAGATTCACACCCTAAGGCTTTTTAAAAATTTTATCTTTGAGACAGAGCACGAGTGGGGGAGGGGCAGAGAGAGAGAGGGAGACACAGAATCCGAAGCAGGCTCCAGGCTCTGAGCTGTCAGCACAGAGCCTGATGCGAGGCTTGAACCCATGAACCGTGAGATTATGATCTGAGCCAAAGTTGGCCGCCCAACCGACTGAGCCACCCAGGTGCCGCCTCCCCCCTCTCCCCAGGCTCTAATAAAAGGGAAGAAAGAGCATGGTGATGCCTTCCGTAATGGAAATGCCACTTCTCTGACTTGAGGGCACGTGATGGCACCACGAGGTGTGGGACAAGATAAACCAGTCTTCCCCATGGGCATGTGTCTATTCAACTAAAGATACTACATCTAGGGGTGCCTGGGTGGCTCAGTCGGTTGGGCAGCTGACTTTGGCTCAGGTCATGATCTCATGGTTGGTGGGTTAAAGCCCCGTGTCGGGCTCTGTGCTGGCAGCTCAGAGCCTGGAGCCTGTTTCATATTTCGTGTCTGTCTCTTTCTCTCTCTCTCTCACCCTCCCCTGCTCATGCTGTCTCTCTCAAGAAATAAAAGATTAAAAAATAAAAAAAGATACCACATATTGATGAAAATGTCTGAGCCTGTGTGTTGGAAGACTCTCCAAGAAACCTCTGGTTTCCACAGTGAACTCTGTAAAGCTTTGAGAATAACATTGTTGCTGGCAATTCTCTTAAACTCAAAAACCAATTTAAGCAGTGTTCTCTATCAGAGGGTAAGTTTGGTATTTGCGGACAAAACATGAGGAAATTTCATGCTAATCACAGGTTAACATGTGCTTTCTCTAACGTTTTAGATTGCAATTCAATCAAATTTAGAGCAAAAGCACAAGTTACATGCTAGCAGTGGATATATACAGATTATAAACACACATAAACATAGTTCATGGACCTATTAGTGACTCACGTGACCGCTTTCAATGGGAGGAAAAGGCATTCTCCGTCAATGGTGTGTATCTGTGTTGTGTACATGCAGAAACAGACCCTGTATGAGGATACAAATGATCCACTAGATAAGACACCTGAGGGCAGGGATTCAGTACCGAGTTTGGTGCCTCACACACAGCAAGCTTCCAATAGGTATTTGAGAAATAACTGAACGATGACACATTCCCTCTTTGGAAACAGGAATCTTTTGTTCTCTTGTAGGGCATATTAAAAACAATTTGAGGTGAAGTTTAACCTACAGCATGTGCAGTAGAGTGGCATTCGGTACATGGATGATGTTGTGCAACTGCCACCTCTGTCTGGTTCCAAAAGGTTTCCATCACCTAGGAAGGAGTCCTGTACTCATTTTTCCTACCCGCTGGCCCTGGTAACCACTACTCTGCTTTCGGTCTCTATGGATTGGCTTACTCCAGATATTTAACATAAGGAATAATGGAAGGTGTGACCTTTTGTGTTTAGCTTCTTTAATAAAGGGCCATGTTTTCTGGGCTGCTCTGTATTGTAGCTTATGCTGGCACTTAATTTATTCTTATGGCTGAATAGTGCAGTGTCTAGACCCTACCACATTTGGTTTAGTCTTCAGCTGATAGATACTTGGGTGGTTCCCACCTTTTTAGCCCATCAAGAATAGTGCTAATATGAACATTTGTGGAAATGCATTTGGGTACCTGTTCTCAGTTCTTATATATGCCTAGGTGTAGACTTGCTGAATCATTGTATTTCTAGGTTCAACTTTGTTGGGTTATATCAAACTGTTTTTCCACACCAGTGGACCAGTTTACATCCAAATCTGCGATGCATGAGGTTTTGGATTTCTTCACGTCCTTGCCAACTCTGATTTTCTATTTTGATTTTAGTCATCCTCATCGATTCAAAGTGCTTATCTCCTTATGGATTTGATCTTTAAGCAACACCAAGAACGACCTTGTTTCTACTTATGGCAGCCCTCCTGGAAGGGGTGACCTTAAAGTGAATTGTGTGTGATCAGACCAGTGGATTTGGGGACAGGTCACCATTGAGCAAATGCCTCTTCTGTCCCAGTGTTGTAGTACTTTCTGTGCATTACGTTTAGTTCTCCAGTCACCCTGTGTTTTACATATGAGGAAACAGACCCGGAATAGCTAAATTGTGTGGTTAAGGTCGTGTGGCTGCTTGGGTAGCAGCTCTGGGGTTCAGTTCAGGGCTGCTTATCTGACTCTAAAAGCCCTGGAGAGCTCCTGCTCTTTCCATGGGGAGTTTGAATGTTGGCAGTAGGGAAAAAGCAACCTGTCCACTTGGAACATTTTAGTAAAAAGCAAAGTCTTCACAGATTGTGATGGAAAAGGGCTGATGTCGGCACTTGTTTGAGGTCCTGGAGTGTGGGGTGTCAGCTGCTACATCCATGAGTTGGGGCCGAGCTGCTGGCGCATCCCTTGGCTGGTGGCTCCTGATGAAAGTGCTCGCTTCTATTAGAATGGGGCAGCATGGTCTCTCTCTGTCCCAGTGTCTGTTAAGTGAAGATTTTGTAATCGCATTGAATGACGAGGTTGAGGAAGCACACAGGGGGAGCCCCAACTACAATGATTTTTGAAGAACATCGTGTGTTAGGTGAGAGTTGGTTCTCAGTAAATATTGGCTGAACTAAATTGAGTGGGATTTCTGGGGGCGGGGTGTGTGTGTGTGTGTGTGGAGAATCAGACTGAATCCGACTTCAAAAGCATGGTAACCTGATGTTTAAAAAGAGTCCTTTGGTGAATCCTGTTCTACATAACCCTTTGGACATGTTTTTTAGGTAAATCTGACTTTCACATATTAGGCTTGTTTAGTGTGAGATTGATCAGCATTGGAAATCTCCTTAAAAAAAAATCATTAATACTGTAACTTTTACTGCATAGAGATCAGTTCATGTATTTTCACATTATTAAGCAACTTAGGAAATGAACAGGATGATGGCATAATTGAGGGCTCAAGAAGCTTACACGTCTGGCGGGGAGGGGGTGTGCTGGAATGCAAAGCGTAAGCTACAGACTATGAATGTATAGTGGTGGTGCGCACACTGGGGGGGTTACAGTGCCCCTGGGGGAGTGCAGAGAAGGCTTCAGGAAGGTGCAGGTGCTTGGAGGGAAGGTCAGGGAAAGAACCCTGGACAAAGACTTGGCAAGGGAGGGACCCAAACATGGCCTGGAGGAATGTGCAAAGCTGGAAGCAGGGAAACTATTTCAGGTATGGGGACCAGTGTAGGCAGAGGCCCAGAGGAGAGAGAAAGTACAGCCTGAGTTGCCAGTGAGTTGCTGGACTTGGCTGGCCTTTTGGCTAGAGGGCAGGTTGGAGGTAGACAGACTAGATTGCTAGTGGAGTCTGGCCTAGAAGCTCCTGGAATGTGTGAGGGCTTCTAAGAGGGTACATGTATGTTTTCACCATCTGCTGGCTACTTGGGAAGTGGCTGTGCTTGTCAACTACTTCTGAAGGTAGATGTATACTAACCTCGAGGTGTAAACTAGCAGGTGGACTGGCCCAGGAGCGGGGGCAACCCCTGACCCTGGCACAGAGCAGCACTCAACACCACACCAAGCAGGGGGTTATTTGCTTCTTGGACATGAACTGAAGGCTCAGGTATGGAGTGACCCGCTTAGGGGGAGGCAGCCTCCCTGGAGGAGGGCTGTGGCTGTGCCCAGGAACATAGACGGATCACACTGGCTGAGGAGCAGTGCTCTTGACAGCCTTGAATGCTCCCTTTCCTAGGAGTGCTTCTGTGACCGTCGGGACCTCACAGTGTTCAGTGTGGCCCAGAGAAGTGAGGGGTTTTCCTCCTGTTGCCCCATCTTCTTTGATTTTTGCACCCTCTGTGAGTTAGGGCAGGGCTTCAGGAAACCAACTCTAGGGAGTTTGTTTGGCTGATGGAGGACCTTCTGGATAGCAGGCCCTGTGACTGGGGATCATGGGCGTGTATGAGGCCGGTCTTGAGCAGACTTAGCCTTCAGCCTCACTTGAGTCTTTTCCACCTTTTAGACCCTTAGGGTTCCCTCAAGAAGATGGGAAAACTGACTAATGTCAGGTGTGATACTCTTGTCTCCAAACGGAAACTACAATGAAAACTGCTTGATGAATCTTGGTTTCTTCTCTGTATCCTAAAAGAAGTGGGTTGCTTAACTACTTGAAATTTGGCAAATGTATATATACACGATATTGCTTGTGGAGTACACAGTGGTATTGATTAATACCTGAATGCCCCATCAGCTTGGAAAGTGGATATTTTAAGAATTCTGTTCTTGGTGAACCCAATAACTTGAGAGTTAGGGGAAGGCTGTACCCTTCCCCCAATCTTCCCCCATTCTTAGGTTATTGTGAGGACAGAGAGTCAAGTTAATCAGCTCACTTAAGATGTTTGTATTAGAAGGTATTCAAGGCAAACTGAAAGTTTTTTGGCAAGATCCCTTCTAGCTAATCTTGTTTCTACAGGTGTTTGTTTGTTTTTAGTGTTTTTATGAGAGCACAAGTTGGGAGGGGCAGAGGGGGGGCAGGGACAGAGGATCCAAAGCAGGCTTCATGCTGACGGTCCAATGTGGGGACCCAAACTCCTGAACTGTGACATCATGACCTGAGCTGAACTTGGACACATGGCTGACTGAGCCACCCAGGTGCCCCTTCTAACAGTTGTCTAAGAAGCCTTGGAAGAACTTGAAAAAGGTCAGGAGTAGAGCTCAGTGATGCGCCTGACACGAACAAGTCGGATTGGTTTTTATTGGTGGGTTTTCCCCATTGAACGAAGGGAGACACTTACAAGGAAGATGAAGAACACGAATTCTTCTCCCGGACTCTGGGGCTTTGTGCAAACCACTGCATCTCTGACTCTTCCTCCTCTTTAGAGTGCAGAGATTGTCCTTTCCACCAGAGTTTTCTCTCTGGTGCTGTCATGGGAACTAGGCGGACCATTGAGCAGAGAACTTCTCTAGCCCACGAGATTACTCCATCTGCAGCGACAGCAATCTCTGAATCCGCAGACAAAAAGTTTGGGGAGATGGAATGCAGCTGTTGATGTAATGAGTGAGGAGAGAAAATAAAATTTGGGGATTAAAAAAATATTAAGTTGAAAGATGTGAAGAGCCTGTAGCAAAATTGCTACTTGGCTCCATGTTCGCAGTTGGTATAAATATTGTTCATGGGCTCCTGGGTGTTTCAGAGCAGTGTTAACCGGAATCTGCATCCATTGTCAGCTTGCTAGAATCCAGCTTCATGGACCTGCCTCAGACCAGCTGAATCAGTATTAAGTGGGAAAGAGCCCAGGAATCTGGCTTAACAACTCTCCCAGCTGGTTCCTCATGCTGAAATGCAGAGAATTACTGTTCTGGAAGTCTAGTGTTTGAAGACAGAGTAGGGATCATGTATACTTACAGGTGAAGAAACCAGCCCAAAGAGGTCAGGGGCATCCCAAGGAGGTCCATAGTTGACTAGAGCCTTGCTAGCAAGATAGTAGATGAGCAGTGGCCTAGGCCATTACTATCTCTGGGGTGGTCTGTGGCCAGCATCGTTGGCACCTGGGCATTCATCAGAAATGCAAATAGTGGGTACCAGGCCTAGAACCTCTGGGTTAGCAAGCTCCGCAGGGGATTCTCAAACATGGCCATGCATGTGAACCACTAGCCTGGGCTCTTAGCTCTTCCTTGAGTGCTCCTTATACCCAGAGACAGTTATTTTAAGTTACTAAAGGCCATAACCATGTGTGTGTGTGTGTGTGTGTGTGTGTGTGTGTGTGTTTTAAGATTCAGATTGGTAACGTGGTCCTACCTATGGACTTTTTCCTATAGCAGCAGACTAGGATTTGCTGGTCTGAGGATGAACAGCAGTCTCAGTGTCTCCAGGACTAACGTTTTCCTGGATGTGAGGGGCTGTCAGTGGGGAGCTGGGAAAATCTGGGATAAGTGGGGACAGTTGGTCCTCTTAGCTGGGCTCAAACATTTTTTTTTTTAAGGTTGATAGTCAAATCATTCTAACTCAATGGAACACAAACATTTTTTAACATTTTTTTGAGAGATTGGGGAAGGGCAGAGAAGAGGGAGAGGGAGAATCCCCAGCAGGTACTTGCACTGTCAGTGCCGAGCCTGACATGGGGCTTCATCCCATGGACTCTGAGACCAAGACCTGAGCCGAAACCAAGAGTCAGACACTTAACTGACTGAGCCCCCCAAGTGCCCTGACATTTTCTTGACTGTATTGAGTGGAGGACATGAGGCAGTAATGAAAAGGCCATTTTTTTAACTTTTTTTTTTCTTTGTTTTGAGAGCGGGCAAACCAGGGAGGGAGAGACTGAATCCCAAGCAGGCTCCGCACTGTCCTTGCAGAGCCCGATATGGGGCTGGAACTCAGAAATTGTGAGAATATAACCTGAGCCAAAATCGGGAGTCTGACGTTTGACCCAGCCACCCAGGTGCCTCGAAAGGGCCATTTTCGTTAAGTGTGTGCTAATGTATGGCTGTCATTCACTTGAATCCATTCTTCTCCATGTGAGGCCTGGCAGTGTAGGAGGAGATGGGACAGGCAGCCCTAATTCTTGTTCCTTCCTTCATAAGTGGCTACAGTTATGGATTGTGAGCCTCTCGGATGCACGGCGTGTTGTGGCACGTGGTGGGGAAATTACAGAAGCCAGAGACCCGTTCTGTGGGCTCAGGCCTGAGGCAGGCAGGAGGTCTGAAAGAGAAAGGGATGTTTTTAGTAACCAAATCCTCTGCACTTAGGAGCTGAAGTGGGGAAGCTCTTGGGGGCATTGGCCAAGTATAGTCTTTCCTTCTCTTGCTGTACTGGGTGGGGCAGGACCTACAGATGGAGAGTGATGGCCTTGTTTCTTTATGCGATTCTTTTCTTGGAGCTTTTAAGGAGCGCTTAGGGATTAATCCTCCTGTTTTCTAGAATACAGGTTTAGTTCTAGACAGGAAGAAAACTAGACTTCCAGGGAGAAAGGGGGCAATGGCATGGTGTGCAGAATTATATAACCCAGAGTTATTTTTCAAAGTGCTTAACAGAGGTCTTCTGGAGTTGTGTCCTGTGCTTAGAGCTTATGGGGACCTGTTCCTGACCGGTGAGTCGGGTGGGAAGCGCTTTCCCAGGACTATGGAGACTGATATTCTGCAGAGGCATAGGATGTTGGCTCTTCCTGGAAGGACCTTGCCGGCAGGTGGGGGGGGGAGCCTAGAGATCTTACCATTCATGAGCAGGCCTGGGGAGCCTGAAGTCCTCCTTGGCTTAGTTGTAGAAATTTACTGCTATCTTTTTGTGGAAACTGGTTCATGGTCATTCTCACTTAAGTTTTTTTTTTTTCCTCCCACATTAAGACCAAAGAATATATTCAATCATGTCTTAACAAAAGGTATTTTCTTTATATGCAGGTTTTTTTTGACAGAGTGCATGAACTTGTGTTTGCCTTGCTTTCTGAGACTTAACTAGAAAGAACTTGCTATGGCTGATGTAAGAGAAATTACTGCCTGTACTCTCATCAAAGACATCAATGGTTTCAAGTCTCACATTGAAGTCTTTAATCCATTTTGAGTTTATTTCTGTGTATGGTAAAAGTTGTCTAGTTTCATTCTTCATGTTGCTGTCCAGTTTTCCCAGCACCATTTGTTGAAAACAACTGTATTTTTTCCATTGGATATTCTTTACTGCTTTGTCAAAGATGAATCAACATAATTATGGGTTCATTTTTGGGTTTTCTGTTGATTCATGTGTCCACTTTAGTGCCAGTACCATGATGTTTTCATCACCACAGCTTGGTAATAAAACTTGAGATCCAGAATTGTGATGTCTCCAGCTTTTCTTTTTCAGGATCACTTTTGGTATTTGGGGTCTTTTGTGATTCCATATGGATTTTAAGATTGCTTGTTCTAGTTGTGTGAAGAATGCGGTTGGTGTTTTGATAGGGATTGCATTGAATGTGTAGATTGCTTTTAGGATTTGGATTTTCTTGAGCTTGTTTTATGGCCTGATATCCATTCTGGACAGTGTTCCAGGTGCACTTGAAAAGAATGTGGATTCTCTTGTCAGGTGTAAGTGGGGTGTTAAAATCCCCTACTCTTAGTGTATGATCAATGAATTCATTTGTTTGGTAGATTTGGGTGCTTCATGTTGGGTGCATAAATATTGACAACTGTTACATCTTATTGGATTATCTCCTTTTTAATATAGAGTGCCTTTCTTTGTCTCTTGTCACAATCTAACAAAAGGCATTTTGAAAGGAGTTTCCAAATCCAGATATTAATATTCAGAGATGGCTTGTTATCAAAGAGGATAGGACTAATGTTAGCTTACCTCCTAGCAAAATGTTGATTGTTGTAAAGTACTTAATAGCACTTACATCCTTGTAGTGGTCAGGTGTGTGATTGTGACAAATGTTGGGTTTTTTGAAATGTGTTTATATGTAAAGGTCATCACATGGTGATGGTGTCTGTTATTGACTTAGTGTGCTGTATCTCTGTTCTCAGACTTTGGTATGTCACAAAATCACCAGGAGGACTTATTAAACCGATTCCCAAGTCCCACCCCCAGAGCTTCTGATTCAGCTGGTCCAGAAGGGGGTCTGAGAATGTACACTTAATAATCTCCCAAGTGAAGAAGATGCTGCAGATCCAGGGACCACACTTTGAGAATCACTGCTCTAATTAGAGTACTGGTTACGCTCCTTGAGGCCAAGGACTGCCTGCTTTGCCTTATTTGCTTTTGTCTTCTACCGCACTCCTCAAGTGCTTGACTCATTAGTGAGGTCCGGAAATGCTGCAGGTCTTGTTCTGGAGTTAGAGCTGAAGCTGTTTCTAGCCACGGAAGTGACCGAACCCAGCATGTGTGAGTGATGCCAAGCCTATGTCCCTGTTTGGCAAAATGACATAGTTTGTGTCTGAGCTTTTCTCTTGGATTTGAGAAAGTGGCATCTTGTTCTGCATTTATTCATTTGGTAACAGTTTTTCTTCTGAAGACTCTGGGTGAGCACCTTGATGATGGCCATAAATTATTAAGGCCACTCTGCACCTGAAGTACTCCATTCATGCAGCAGGGAGACAACTCTTAAGGGGATCCGTCTCTCTACATGTTACTTGGGGGATTGAGAATCAAAGAAAAGCAGCCACATCTTTCAAGGAGTGAGGGCAATTGCTGTATGTCCCAGAGCTAAGAACTTTGGTTTTGTAGGAACACAGGGATGTATGGCATGATTAGTCTTAGGAGTCTATCCTCATCTTCTCTATTTTTCTTCAACTTGTTGAAGACATTTTGAATCTTCTTTTAGGAAAACAGCCCACTTATTAGGAAAATCACTATTAAAAATTAATGTTTTTGAGAGACTGAGTGGGGAAGGGGGGGGTGAGAGAGGGAGGGAGGGGGAGAGAGAGAGAGAGAGAGAGAGAATCCAAAGCAGGCTCCGTCAGCACAGAGCCCAGTGAAGGGCTCGAACGCACGAAATCATGACCTGAGCTAAAGTCGAATGCTTAAGTGACTGAGCCACCCAGGATGCCCTGGAAAAGCACTATTTATCAGTGTCTCAGTCTTGGAAAGATAGGGAAGCTGGGTAGGAGATGGGAGGAAGAACGATGCTTATTTCTTTTGTCATCTATGATTAGTTGTAGCTGGAAATGTTCTGAGTCGGTTTTTCAAAAGTGGCAGGAAAACAGCGAAATGCTGTCTTTGTAAGGTAGGGGGGTAACTTTTTATAGTAATACCTCTCATGAGGAAAATATTCGCTGCTCCTAAAAATCTCCCCACACATTACAAGTGCAAATATTTGATAATGGGGCTTTAAATATTTAGTGGTTCTAGAATGTTCTGTAAGATTTTTGAAGCCATGCTAATAAGATTTCTTCTAATTGGACTTGATGAGTTTTAGTAAACCATTAGCTGAGGACAGGGACAATGTTGGGGGACACTTCCTAGGGCCTGGCCATGGTAGGTGCCCAATGCACGTATATTTGATAAACTGGGAAGAATAGAAGTGCTCTTCGAACAGAAGTGACCTAACTGTAGGACCTCCCTTACGTGAGGCTAATTGAGTCTAGTCTTAAGCAGTCAATTACACAGAATTTTCTTTAGACTATAAGCTGAGGGCCTATTGAGGGTCTGAGTGCCGTGAGGCATGTGGGCAGAGAGCACCTTGCCGTGTAAGTGAGGTTTGGAGAGGCGATGAGAGCAAGCTTCAGGTGTTGATCCTGCCTTGAAGGTCAGGATTGGTAGTGAGCCATGACTGAGCAAAGGACAGAGGGTACAGGTGTGGGGTCAGGTGTAAATGATGGCCAAGAACAAAGATGCAGCACCTGAGTGGGCCAGCAAATCATGGAGCCAGCAGGGGGCAGGGATTTCAGCCCTGTTCCCCATTTGTACTACAGGAACCTGAGGCTTAGAGCAGGAACAGGACTTGTTCAAGACCAAACTGCCCCTTCCTGGTCAAGCCAGAGAGAAACCCAGATCTTGTGGCTTTCCAGTTCTTTCCCTGCTACATCCATGACTTTTAAAGTACTCTGTGCAAGGCCTGGGAGCTTCCGGGGGGAGGGGTGCGGGGGGGGGAATGAAAGGAGTAGGCAGGTAACCGTGTGCATCTTCTGCAAAAGGAGGATTTTCTACATAAACCCCAAGTTGGGAAGCCTTGCACGGGCTTTGCTGGGGAGGCAGCCAGGCAAGCCCACCCTCCACCTGTTGGTGTAGTGCTGGCTCTGGTCTCCCAGCACCTCTCACCTTACAGGTGCATCTTTGCTCCCAGGTGCGTTGGCACCAGCCCCTCAAGGAGAAGGATGTGCGCTTTGTTCTGTTCTGGTCCTTCAGGTCTTTGCCAGTTTCCCTCTAGGGCAGTGTGAGTTGAGGCCTCTGAAGGAGTCAGCTGACGCTTGAACATGCTCGCCCGGCTCAGACAAATGTCCGAATTGGGAACAGGTTATGTAAGTTTATTACATAAACCTGATTCTCCCCACGGCCTCAGTTACCCTTTAATTAGAAGCCTGCTGCCCCTCTGGGCTTCGGAGGATTGTTTGGGTCCCTTTCACACAGTGGGCCTTCTGAGTGAGATCTTGGTGACCGGAAAGAACTAGTGCGTATTTGGAAGTCATCTGAGAAAGAAGTTAGGCAATTTGCTATTGCTTTGACTTTCAAGCACATGGTTTTTCTAGTAATATGTATATAATTTTTTTTTCTTTTTCTTTTTCTTTTTTTTTTTTTTTTTTTTTTTTTACCACATTTGCCAAAAGGATTAATCTGTGATAGTCTGGAAATTTAACATCCTTCACTTTTACCATGGATAGTCGGGGAAGGTAGAGATCCTCCACAGCCTTACTTTGTGTTTAGTAACAGTTAACACATAAAGCACATGTTCTGTGTTAGGCTTTGTGCTAATTGCTTTAAGCATAATGATTGAGTCACTTAGGATCACCCTGTAAGGGAAATACTTGAGTGCACTAGAATCTCAGTTTTACAAATGCAGCATCTGGACCTTCGGGCTCTTAGCTCACCCAGGGTCAAAAGGGTAGGAAACAGCAGAGCAGGACCTTGACCTCAGGTGTGCACCTTCAGAGCCTGGCCTGCACGGAAGCTGTGTGGTTCGGCCTCCAGAGCCTGTCCAGCAGGAGGACTGCAGACTGGAGGCCGGTTTGCTCCCAGGGCTGGGCTGGGGCCCCACACTGTGCTGGACTTGATGGGTTTTGAGGACTAGCTGCTGCTCTCTTGTCTTCCTGCTCCTCCTCCTCTGTCTCCCTGGCTTTGTGCTCATGGAATGGACCGCAATCAGAAGACTATTTTTTTGGTCTAAATGACCCCTATTGGCATTCATTCTCCTGAACACATTGCTTTTTCTTGGTCACAATGTAATGCCTTGTGCCAAGCACTAAGGTGTTGGGGAAAATCGTCCCCTGTGGAAATGAATTCCATAGTTGCAAGTGCCCATTTGTAAGACATAGTAGTTGGCACACTCTCTCCCTCCTTCCTGGTGCCTAGACTGCTGCTTCCTCTCTGTAGGTTTGTGGCACAGCAGGCAGGACTCGCTGAGAAGGATTGCAGGATGGGCACAAGGCTTCCCAAGGGTCCACTAGCTGGTCTTGGGCTATAGTTGGGGCATGGATTTTCCTTCCTCTTTGGGCATCTGTGACTTGACTTTTTGTGCATTTTCCAAGTATTGAGTTTTTTTTTTTTAATTTTTTAATATTTTTATTTATTTCTGAGAGAGAGATTGGCAGCGTGAGCAGGGGAGGATCAGAGAGAGAGGGAGATACAGAATCTGAAGCAGGCTCCAGGCTCTGAGCTGTCAGCACAGAGCCCTACATGGGGCCTGATCCCACGGACCATGAGATCATGACCTGAGCTGAAGTCGGACGCTTAACCGACTGAGCCACCCAGACGCCCCTCCAAGTATTGAGTATTAATAAAGTATATTTTTAGGAGAGAACCAAATTCTACCTTTTCCTTCTACCTGTGCCTCAGTTTGTCTGTAAAATGGTGCTAACTCTTGCCTATTGCCGCTATTTCATAAGGCTGACAGCAAGCCAAATGAAGTAAACCTGGCATGCTGGATGCCTTAACGAGGAGGCAAAGGACCATAAGATCAAGTTCAGGTGGTAGATAGCTTTTAATGATATAAATGGGGCTGTGAGGTGGAAGTTTAATCTTTTGCAATCTGCTACCATTTGTTCAGTCTCAGGACTTAGGAAATCGATAAAATGAGTTAATTGTGTGTTCTCTTTTTCACTTGTGTTAGCAGCTCTTTAGGCTTTGGACAAAAGCTAAACTCTCCTGTGTTTGAAGCTAAAATTGCATTTGAGATGCCTGGGAGATAAGAACAGCAGCCTGAGTTGCTCTTATCAAAGGATAACCATGAAAGCCTGGAAGGGAAGTGGGGAGGGGGGCCTTTAGGAGACGCTCCTTGATGTACTTTGCCCTGATAAAAACCCCTGCACCAACTTCTGTCTTCATGGACCCTGCAGTACCTTTCTCTGGGTAGCTGATGCTCTTTTGGACACTCTTAAATAAATCATTTTTGTTTTTCATTTTTTTTTTTGTAATCTCTAACCGCAACGTGGGGCTCAAACTCATGACCTTGAGATCGAGTAGCATTCTCTGAACCAGCCATGCACCTATTTTGGATACTCCTTAACATATGGCAACAAATTAGAATTCCCTGTTTGAGCCTGATAATTACAAGGCCACACTTGATGTCCGGACATGAAGAGAAGGAAATAGCCGTTCTGACTTGAATAATTAAACCATATCAGAGCAGCATTCCATGGCCCAGTGATGAGCTTTTCTCTGTTCACTCATGCCTAATCTTTAGCACAAACATGAAATGTAGTCACCTGCCTCCAAATCATGGTGAGCCCTGTAGTAAAGCTGGCGAAATTTGTCATACTAGGAGAGGCATCAGTGACTCTTGGGAGAATAGATCAGGCTTCTGGTTTTACTCCAAAGTATGTGAATTTGCTTTAGAAGGTTAACTTTGAGGGACAGGGGTTTTGTCTGCCCTGTTCATGGTTCTGTGCCATGAACTTAGAGCCAGGCTGGCCACAGAAGTGATGAGCAGACTTTTTTGGAGACTGTGGCTAGGGGCTTTAGAAAATGTTAATGGACATTCAGTGTGGATAGTTGGGGGTAGGAGCTGGGGACACAACTGAAGCCATTTCCCCCATCTTTTTGGGAAACAGCTATTGAATCCTGGTGGTGGGAGAAGTCTCTGGTGGTGCATTATTCATAAGCAGTCATGGAACTTCCGTGTAACCTTAATTAAATGATTTGAAAGTTTAATGTTGGTGATAGGCTTGGGTGTTTGAGATTTGATGATTGTATTGCATTAATAAACACACTGAAATAAGTGACCCAGTTTCTTTTAATACAACTTTATTGTAGTGAAAGTAGAAGGCAGCTATGCTGGGAGCAGAGGGGTGGTGGTGTTGGGAATTGGTTCATTTTCATAGCCCTTTTACAATAGGGCAATATGGATTTTTACTGTAATTAGTCATTGTTACCTCTTACAAAAAGTTACTGAGCTCTTTTGTGCCAGTTTAGAAACCTATAGTGTGTTGTGTGTGTGTGTGCACGCGCGTGCATGTGTGGATTGCTGTAGTGGAAGTAAACACACAGGGTGTGGGCACCACAAGGGCCTGTGGCTGAGTGGGGCAGAGAAGGTTTTTCACAAGGCAGGTGGTGTGGGGGAGGGTCAGGTATCACACAGTCAGGTGCTTAAAGGAAGACCTGGTTGGTGTTATTTGTCTGGTTAAGGCAGCATGGAATTCGTGGCCTGGGGCAGGAGTGTCTCTACCATGTGTACGTCTGCGGAAACCTACTTTGGTGGATGTTAGGGCTTCTGTGGAGCCCACTATGCATCCATCTATTTGTTATTTTTGAGAGCAATTAGGGCTTCTGTGGAGCCCACTATGCATCCATCTATTTGTTATTTTTGAGAGCAAGTACAAGCGGGGAAGGGGTGGAGATAGAGCATCTGAAGCAAGTTCTGTGCTGACAGCGGAGAGCCCGATGTGGGGTGCAAACTCAGGAACTGGGAGACCATGACCTGAGATGAAGTCCAATGCTTGACTGACACATCCAGATGCTCCTCCACCTATCTTTACCTTTTTCCTTTTTTTTTTTTGTTGAGGTGTGCATCCGCGCGTGCGCACACACACACAGCATGAGTGAGGGAGGGGCAGAGAGAGAGGGAGACCTAGAAATGGAAGCAGACTGACTGCAGGCTGAGCTGTGTCAGCCCAGAGCTCAACACGGGCCTTGAACCCACAAACCGTGAGATCATGACCTGAGCTGAAGTCGGACACTTAACTGACTGAGCCACCCAGGCGCCCCTGTTTTTGCCTTTTGATATGGGATGTCTGCGTGTTGGTGCTGTGATTTGGATCAGTATCGTCGTTGTGTATAGAGGCCTCCGTGTTTATTCTGTAGCAGAGTGTCTCAGAGTGAGGCTCTGAGGGCACCTGTGATGGAATTGCTTTGGTGGCTTATTATAAACGTGGACTCCTAGACCCATCCCAGGTGCTCTAGCAAGGGGCTTCCTCTTTCTTCATTATTCTTATGCTTTCCCACACTTAGTATTTACAGGCCTTGCTTTCTCATTTCCATCTCTTCTCAGTTGTCACTCCCCAGAGTAGTCAGAGAAGGCCTCTTCGTCTCAAGCAGCACTCTGGGTTCCCCTACTTGGGGTTTCCTTGAAGCCCCTTATCACACTTTGCTTTCCTTTGCAGCAGGCTTCTGTGTCTGATTTTGTCTGTCCCCCTACTGTTCACAAGTTCCATGAGTGCAGTGACCTGGCCTTTTCCTCCACTCAAACCTCAGTGCCTAGAGTCTGTCTCGCATATAGTAGGTGCTCATGAACGTGTCTCCAGGTGACTGTTAAGTGTGCTCTAGTTGCCATATAGGAAGAGGAGATGAGTTAGTAAGAGACAGTCTTTCAGAAGGTTGAAAGAATGACTGAAAAGGCTGAGACTGACACTGCCCTCCTAATGTTCAGTTTGTCAACTTATAAAGGTTGACAACTTAGTTGACTTGACTAGCATAAACTGCAGAGAACTGAGGGACCTTAATAACCAGTGGTGGTGATCACAAAGCATCATGCACATTGCAGCAATAGAAGTAACCCTCATGGCCATTTTATAGATCTTAGGACAGACCCCTTGAGGAAGATCGAGTTCTTAGTGGCTCTCTGGTTCTTTTGAGTTCTGTTTTAACTAGTTTAACCCAGAGGACATAGGTTTGAGTGAAAGGGGAAATCTGTCAGGAGGATTTGGTCTGGGGCATGGAGAGAGGACAGGACCCAGAAGTGTCTGATCTTCTACCTATTCATGTAGGTCATGATCTTGAAGTTGGGTGCATATCTGTAGTAAGAAATACTACTGATTACACATGGCAGTAGGGAAACCTTTAGTGCTGGCCTCACTACATACCTTCTAACTGGTAGTGGTTAAGCTTGAGAGGCCAACGAGGTTGAGAATGGAAGACCTAGCTTTAGTTTCTACTCTAGAAATCTTGGCACTAATCAAATTTGAATAATCTTTCTTTATGCTCCCCTTTTTTTTTTTTTGCCATTTCCTTAGTGATCTCCACTAAAGAATGAAAACCTTAACAAACTTTCCAGAAGGAATATGTAACATAATGCTGAAAAGAAACCTCAGTATTATGGTAATCTCATGACCATAACCATTTTCAAGTAGCTATCCTATGTGCTGCGATACTCTTTATAGTGCACTATGATGTAGGATGTTTTTCTGTTGTATTTCTGTTAAGCAAGGCATTTTGTAATCTGAAATCCCATTTGCCATTGTGTTTTTACCTTTTATCCATTAGCTGTGTCGTTGGCTTAAATATATTTTTTGATCCATATTCTACATTAAGACTTCAGGTGGTTAATAGCCCTAACAGACTTAATCTTATCAATCGATGTCCTAAATATCTTTTGAAATTCTTGATGGATGGAATAAGAGCTTGGTTCCTTCCATCTTCGGTGGGTTCTGTACTGGAGGGTTCTGCACTGATAGCTTGTTACTGGCTGGTTTGAGTGACACATGCTTAGAGATAAAAAGCACATTACTCATGGTAAGATTTCATTCTTTTCTATGGCTGAATAATAGGCGATTGTACATACATATGTTTTTAAATTTTTTTTAGGGTTTATTTTTGAGAGTGAGATAGAGCATGAGTAGGGGAGGAGCAGAGAGAGAGTGAGACACAGAATCCAAAGCAGGGTCCAGGCTCTGAGCTGTCAGCACAGAGCCCGATGCAGGGCTCAAACTCTGAAACTGCGAGATCATGACCTGAGCTGAAGTCAGACACTTAACTGACTGAGCCTCCCAGGTGCCCCTACCTATATGCCATATCTTTACTCATTCATCAATTGATGGACACTTGCCATTTGCAATGACATGGATGGAGCTAGAGAGTTTATGCTAAGCGAAATAAGTCTGTCAAGGACAAATACCATGTGATTTCACATGTATGTGAAATATAAGAAACCAATGAGCAAAGGAAAAAAGACAAACCAAGAAAAAGACTCTTAACTATAGAAAACAGATGGTTATCAGAGGGGAAGGTAGGTGGGAGGATGGGTTAAAGAGGTGACTGGGATTAAGGAGTGCACTTGTGATGAGCACCAGGGGATGTATGGAAGTGTTGAATTACTATATTGTACACTTAACTACCATAATATTGTACATTAACTGGAATTAAAACTGTATAGAGTGTCTGCTGGCTCCATCGGTAGAGCATGCAGTTCTTGATCTCTCAGGGTTGTAGGTTCCAGCCCCATGTCAGGTGTAGAGATTACTATAACCTCACATTTAACAGACTCCAGAAGAGAGGCTGGGTGATTTAGAGCATTGCTTTGGAGTCCCATAGATCTAGGATCAAGTTCCAGTTCCTGATAATTTTCAGTAAGTTCTCCTTGGCAAAATTGCATAACCTTGCTGATTATATACCTCATTTGTGTAAAACAAGAGTAAGCATTATTTTATTCACTCAAATACTTGAGTGCCTACACACTGCTGGGGATACCTAGAGCAGATGGTGGGGGCTGGCCCTAGCCCACACAGAGCTTACAGAATAGTGAGGGAAGATAACTGTGTCTAGAAACTAGAGACTATCTTGTTTAAGTGCTAGGAGGAAAAACTGAAGCTGAGAAGGGATATACAGAATGGGAAAGAGGGTGGTCGTCATGGTGGTGGTGGTATTTGAAGCTATGTGGAGAAGTTCACATTTGGGCAAAGGCTCGAAGCAGGTGAAGGAGTCGGCAACATAGCTATCTGGCAGAAGAACATTCCAGACAAAAGGAATAGGTACCCAGGCCTGAGGTGTAATGGGCCTGGCAGTTCTGAGGAACAGCAAGGAAGTCTGGGGCTGGAGCTGGATTGGGGGAGGAGGAGGTCAGAGCTGACAGAGCCCAGATTGTGTAGGGCTGTGGAAGCTATTGCGGGCCTTTAGAATTCTACTCTGATGTGAGGAACCAGTGGAGAGTTGTGAGCAGGACAATATGTTATCCTAATTTTCACACGACTTCGTGGATTGACATTTGTGTGTAAAGGGCCACTGGCATACAGCAGGTGCTCTAACACAGTCTTCTACAAGGTTAGTATTGGCAGTATGAGGATGGAACCATGTCTTGTCCTCTGAGCACCACCACCTTTAACAAAGTTCCCATCAGCAGCGAGGTGTCGGTAAGGTTAGTGGGCGGCTGGTCTGGAGTGTGTGCTGTACAGGACTTCTTAACTCTTGGGGGATGTTTTTCAAAATTGATGGCTGTTTTTGTGTCCTTAATTGGTTGCCCAGCTTAGCATTCATGGTTCTTTGTTTCTATAACAAGTTCTATTTCTATGGAAAGGGTGGGTGGTCTGTTTAGGCTTCAGCCTGGACTGTGATTGAGTTGTCATGTGCCCTCTCTTAGGGTATTGACCTTAGAAAGTTTCCCATTGTTTTTACAGTGTGGAGTAAGCTGTGGATTGGGAGGGGTAGGGGTGACAGCATGGTTTCTAGGGACTTATTTGTGCTAGTGACCCCCCTTACCCTTGGTCCATGTAGCAAGACTCAAGGTCATCAGCCCAGTGACCTTATTCTTGGTCAGAAAGGACAAAATCCTAGCATATGTGACCATTCAAAGTCAGGTGAATGATCCCGCATGAGAGGGACAGTACCACATAACTCACATATACGTTAGAAGCAACATATGTGAGCCTTGAATAGTTCAGAGTTGGTTAGGGGGAAGGTATTCACAATTTTTTTTGACATATCTAGTATCCTTAGTAATACTGATTCAGATTTATTAGCAAAGAGCAAGACTTTATTTTTAGGACCACGATGATTGCTGTGTGCCCACTGATGAAGTACTGTGGATTGTTGAAGATTCAGGTTAGTAGGAGGTCCATCTGCATGATGCCTATTTCTGGGCTTTTTAGAAACATCAGCTTACTGAGGGCTGCTTAGAGAGTTGTCATGTTTCTGCCTTTGGTTCAGATATTTTCATTACAATCATAATGAGCTCATGGGGACTCCAGTGATTCAATGTTGATGTTAAAACATGGGTGAAATAGCCTTTGATATTTAAAGTAGATTGAAACACTGCAGCATGTTTATAAAAGGGAATAGCACAGAACAGCTAAGCACACAGTAACATGAAAATATCTCCATTTAGGCAGATGAAAAGTAGTAAGATGCAAAACCATGCAAACTTCATGAAGTTGGATTTTAGACTAAGGTCAACTTGGTAATTCAGATAGTCTTCATATTAGTGGTCAACTGATAGAAGCAAAGGATTTCCTGAGAGGATAAGACAGTGGGTTGCGTCTACAACTGGTTCTATGAAAAGCAGCTGGAGAGGGTGACAAGTAAGTAGGTTACCTGACAAGGCCAACTTATAAGTCACCTGAGAGTGCTGTTGCATTAGAATCACTAGGATTTCAAAAAGATTTGGTATAAAGTTAGAAAAAGTTAAGTGTTTGGAATCTTTATAAAGAAAAGATTGAGATTTAATCAGCCCACGCTAAGGAATTTGAACAGGATAGGATTATGAGGTGCTGGCGTTAACTTCCAGGCAGGGTTGGACTATGGAAGGTCTTTGGCCCTTCCCAGCCTCCTCCAATACATGGAAAGAGTATTGACACAAACTAGTTAGAAATTGGGGACTAAAGCAGTAGCTTAAGGAATGGTTAGGCAGCCCTCTTTCACTGTCCCATTCAGGTGTGTAGGTAAGCTGAGGTCCTGGCTTGACCAAAATGCCCAGATGGCTCTGCCCACAGCAGGCAGGCTGTGGGGTCTGCTAACCATGGGAGGCTGGAAGCCCTGGGTGAGCCCAGGCAGAACAAGGCGAGTGGGGTGGTGGTGGGACAGGTAGGAAAGAAGAGCCTGTTTTGAGAGCATGGTAACCACCTACTGGTAACTTCCAATCCATTGGACTAGCTACTTCTCTCCTCCTGTAGAGGAATGAGCTTCTGGGTAAAAACAAAGATCTACCTCTTCATTCATCTACAAAGAGGGCAGAAAAGTCTTTTAGGAGCTGAGGCAGAAAATAGGAGGGAGAAGAAAGAAGAAAGGACTTGGAGAAACTCTGGCTGCCATAGGTTCATGCAGTTCTTTTGCCTTGGTGACTTGGCGAGAAGTTCAGATGTGCATGCAGAACAGCTGGGGACATTTTTATTTGGAGATTGTTATACATGGGATTAGGGATTGGAAGATGATGCATTTCAGATGAGCTCCTGGGTGCTACTACTGCTCCTGGTCTATGGACCCTACTTAGAACATTTGGGTTCTGATCCTTTCTTCTGGCCATGCTGAACTGGGTTGGAGCAGCTGCTGTCCTGAATCAGGGGCCTTTACTTGTTACAGACTTTCTCTCTGGTGTCTTATTTCTAACGTGCTGACACCCTACTTCTCAGTGGAGCTCTGTGATGCTGGCCCATTGTGGAGAGTTGTCACTTGGTTTTTCTCCAGCTGAGCTTGCGTTTCTGCTGTAAGTTTTCTGTGAATATATGAATATATTCTTTCCCTAGGGTTAAGACTCAGGGGTGGTTTTTAGAGGTTTTTTTTCTTAGTTTCATTTTGTTTTGTTTTTTAATCTTAGTATATGGCAATGAAGATTGCCTTAGGACTTCAGGTGAAGATTACATGGTACAGAGATGATCTAAGGACTCCAGGGTACCTGACTACTACCTCACTAAGTACCCATCTTCCTTGGGGTCTTCTTAAGGGATGGTTGCCAAATAATCAACAAAACTCCACTAGATTTTGATGAGTCTGAAGGCCAGTGCCTTCCAAAACAGAGTTCTGGGTTTTGAGGATCAGTTTCATTGGTGGTATTGGCTTCAGCTCTCCCTGAGCCTCATCCATGTTTAGGAGTCTTACCATGCTCTAACTGTCCCCTGTAAAAAGCACAGGACAGAGAGGAGGGTCTGACCCTGACTAGAGCCTCTAGCTCTTTGAGTCTGCTGATCCCTAGACCTGGAAGAGAGAAGGTGAAGAGCACTGAGTATGGGCTTTGTACCCCAGTGACCATGCCCTCATAATAGTCAACAGCTTGAAGTTTAACCAATCAGTATTACCTGCTTTGGGGAAAGAATAAGGAACTGGGTGACAGGTGCCTTTCATACCATGCAGGCTATTTTCTACTAGAATGTAACTTAAGGATAGCTCTGGTGCACAGTAGTTGAGGTTTTCTTGTAAATGGGCTTTTGCTGTGCAGTAGTGGATGCTTCCTAGATGCTCAGTGAAGCTGGGATTCCCATGCCTCAAAAGGTACTCTCTTCAGTCGTTGCTTGAGCAACAGAACCAGCGTGATGCATCAGTGTCTTTCGTGTGACAGCTCAGGAGAAACAAGATCCTGATTTAGCAGGAGCAGATGTCACAGAAAATACTTTGCTTTAACCATGACAAAGTGAAACTGTGAATTAGTCATTTAAGAATTTACTCTAGTGAATATGCAAACAGATGTGCTAAAATAGAAAAATTCGCTGTTGTCATTGGACCACTCCTGCATATGGTTTTACACTCTTCCGGCAGTTTCCAGACTGGGCTTTGCTAAAACACTTGAGCTGTGAATCTTGGCTCTGAGCTTGGAAGATGACCGTCAGGTTATGGGAGGTAAGTCCTTGAAGGTGGTTTTAGGACACTGGAGGGTCTGTGAGTGAACTAGGGAGGCTTGGCCCCTATGTCCAGTGTTTTCAACCAGCCTAATAAGCTCATGGCAGACACATGTGGTCCTGTTCAATATCTGTATGGATTTAGTTAGCCCTTTTGGTAGAGGATAAGTTAATGATGTCTAATGTTAGATGTCCATTAGTATCTGTGAAGCCAGTTGGTTTTGGAGGGGACCTAGCTGCAAGATACCTTGTATTCCTCAGCTAACCATTCTGCAAATGCACATTGGAGACAGTTGCTGAAAGGGATGTGCAGTTCCATCCCTAATACTTAAAAATAGCTCACAGCTCAACCAGAAATGTCTTCAAACTTTGTCAATGTCTCCTGGTCAAGATCATCTCTTGCTGAGAACCTCACTTGTTGTATATAGTACTTGTGTTCTAGGGTGTGAACCCTTGGAGGGTGAGCATCCCAAGAGCCAGCTACATTTGGCTTTGCTAAGAGGCAGGGCTGGTGGCTCTGCATCTAAGCCAGACCTTTGGGAGTGCAAGGAACCCACAGGCACCTTGTCAAACTTCTCTGTTCTCTCAGAGCCTGTGTGTTCCATTGCTGGACAACCTGTCCTTCAGGACACGTGTTGGTAGCCTGGTCTGGAGCTGCTAATGGCCTCTTGTGCTGAGAGGCCTCTGCATCCTCTGTCCCAGCCCATTTCCCCCATTGTTTGACATGGATTTTTAATCAAAGATGGGTTTTTTATCCTTATATTGAGGTTTTATTCTGAGCAATAGGTAGAATAGATATAGATGGGTCTTGAGTTGGCAGTGGGAGACTTCAGACCCCATGAAGGAACTCCAGATTGAGACCTGCTAGGATGTAGATTGCATCCATTGGTTTTGAAGATGGGTTAAATGGAAAGGAAATGGGAAACGTCACTGAAGTTGAACAGCAGTTGATAAGGGTCACTCTGCACTTTGAGCTGTGCTGGGTTTGCTCCTACAAAGGCCTCTGCTGTCTCTTCTTCAGATTTCTTCACAGGAGGATAAAGGTGCATGATATGGACAATTGGCTGGGTGCTGAGGGCCCTATGTAGGGAGCACATGGCCTTGGCATTTTCGGGTTTTCTTGAATGGCAGGAACTGGCCTATGTGTCAGAGTTTCAATGGTCTGGTCTGCTTTCCTTTGGTGAACATCCTCTTCCCTGAGCCACTCCTCAGTGGACTTCTGTTGGTACCTGAGTCATCTGTGGTCCAAGAGCAGGTGGTTACACTTAAGTGCTTTGATCATACAGGAGAGCTTGCTACATAGTGTCCTTTAACTTTATATTAATTCCTTCCTGTTTCTGAGCCTTTTGTCTGCCTTTTCCTTCTGTTTAAATCCCACCATTACTGGCAGCCTACACCAGTTAGTCCAGCTCCTATGCTACTGCACTTCCAATCTTTGCCACACAGTTGAACACTTAAATGTTTTCAAAGCTAAGTTGTGGTTCACAAGCTACTTGAAGTTAGGGTTGTATTTTTCTCTGTATTCATGACAACTAGCTTGGAACTTGATGGTTATTTATTGATTTAGATGGAGCTCTTTGGGACATCTAATACAAATGTTCTACATTGATAGGAATCCAGAGAACCTAACAATTGGGTTTGGAGCCTGTTAACTCCAAAGCCATAATTACCAGTTGACATCTTGATCTTTCTCCAGTTTGGGCAATATATCTGAGATCGTACACTGCTTAAAATCAGTTTCTATAAATCTGAGTGTTAACTCTTAAAGTACACTCCTAAGTAAATAAATCGTCTTGCTTGATGGAGAATGTTGGATAAAAGCAAACTACATTGAGGAGGAAATGTGAAATATTTTAATTGCAAGCAATCATTTACTCTGATCTTGAGACGTGGTCCCTTGCCTAGACTTCACAGAGGCTCAGCCTCATTTTTCCTGGCTCATACTACTAGCCTCCTTAGCAAAACAAGCACATAGTTTCCCCTTTGAGGGTTGTTGTGTCTCTCTCTCCTGGTTCATGATCTCCCTTTGCCAACCCCAAGTCCTGTCTCCAATTACCTGTCTTGGTGTCTCGTCCTTTGACACCCTGTCCTTGCTTCATGAGCTGTCAAGGGTTTGCTTCTAGACCTTGCAAGGCTTGGGACCTATGTTAGAGGTGGACTCTTTCCCTGATCTCTGGTTTGTGTCATTTGGTGATCCATTATTTGGAACCAAAACTTTTTGCCTGTTCTGTCTACACATCCATAATGCTCATTGCTTGGGAAGTAAGCCCCACATCCTGCTGCTATTCAGGGATGAAGGGGTTTTTAACAAACATCCCAGAACTTACATGCCTAGATAGGTTTTATTGTTGAGTGAAGTAACTTTAAAGACTATTCTGACCACAGTGCTATTGCTCAAGTTTTGGAAATTCTCTTGTGATGGCGTTGTAGCCATTTTATAAGCTGCACATGGACCAAACAGGGTTCCTTGTTATAACTCAGTTTTTTTGAGCACTTTTGTCAGGTTAGGTAGTACACTAGATCTGGGAATCAAAAGAATAGTTAAGGTTACTTTCATGGAGCCTTTGGTCAGGTTGAGATAAGTGGATAAGCAGCTCTGGGTCTGGCCAGAGGCATCGGCATGTCACGGGAGAGGCAGGATGGGTTTGGGAGATTTGTCTGTGGGGAATAGGTACATAGGAGGAAAGTCAGAAGGCTTGAGTCAGGAAGGATGGGGAGGATTTCAAGAAGATGAGATATAGGAATGGGATGGGACATTCCAGAAAGAGGGAACCATATTAGCAGTACTTTGAAAATCCTAGGCTTGCTCAGGAAATCGAGTAATTTGATTTGACTGGCTTAACTGCACAGGGCAGTGACGGTGCCTGTTCACACTGGCCCCATGGGTGGGTGCCATGTGAGGCTGCAGGGTCTGCTGGCTCAGCAGGGCCTCCCAGGGGAGCAGAGAGCAGATGGTGCCCAGAGGTAATGGTCTATCACGGCTGTGTTGAGGAGCCAGCATAGAATCCATTGTTGTGCCCGGGGTGGGAACAGGAATGCAGGGCAGGGTAGAGGAGATTAGAGTTTCTGTTTTTGTTTCTCTTTTTGTTTTTAAAGGCTACTCCATGTGCCCAGGCCAGTGGCAAAGGGCTTTTAAAGGTCAAGTTGAGAGAGGAAACTGTGGCCAGTGGAGGGTCAGCTTAGACAGCCTTGAGCAACAGCCTAGGATGTTTGGTCTCAAGGGGGCTCTGGAAATGCTGACTTCCTGAACCAGGAGTGACTAGGTTAGATGGGTGTTTGAGTAAAGTGGATTGACCAGCTGCTGGTAGGATGGGTTTTAGAGATACATGGGACACTCATCAGCCTATGTTGAAAGGCAGAGAACAAATGTGTGGACTAAGACCATTTCCTATGAGAAAGGGGAGAATGGTGGGGTGGGGGTGGGGGAGGCAGATGGGAAACAAAAATTTTCTTAAAGTTTATTTTTGAGAGAGTGAGTGTGTGAGTGTGAGAGAGGGAAACAGAATCTGAAGCAGGCTCTAGGCTCTGAACTGTCAGCACAGAGCCTGACCCAGGGCTCGAACCCATGAACCTTGAGATCATGACCTGAAGTCGGACGCTTAACTGACTAAACTGCCCAGGGCCCCCTGGGTGGGAAAGGATTTGGTCATGGCTTAGATGCTAGGTGGCCACAGGTCCTTGTTAGCTCTGGAAATGACTAGTTTATGCCTATTGACCTGGCTAGGGGAGTCATGGAAAGCTGCTTTTTTGTAGGTCAAAAATGGTCAAGTAGGGCAATTTCCTATTCAACCTAATGTTAAAAGTGCTGCCCTTCATTCTCAGATGTCCCTGTTTGGACAGTAAATGACTTGCTCATCCTAGTGGTGGAGTGCTGAGGCAGAAGAAAGTCTTTTCCAAAGTTTTGAGCTTAGTGACCAGGAGAATGGCCTGGTACTAGAAGTAATTAGGATTGTGAGGTGGGCGATACTGATCTACTTGGTTCACTGTTGGGGACAGACTCACACTTCTACATGATTTTATTCTCACTAAAGACAGAACACTTTTACCCCTGAGGGATATGTTCAAGCATAATGCCTGTGAAGGCCATTTTTGTAGGAGGCATAACAGCCATCATTTGGGCTCTTGGAAGATTACTTTGAATGACATGACTCACTTTGGGGTGTATGAGTTCTGGTGGGTCTGTTGATGTGAGGTCCCCCATACTGTGGAACATTTCTCAGAGGTGGTCAGAGCAAGTGGCTGGTCAGCCAAGGCCATGGGGTTCATTCTTTTTTAACTATGTCTTTTAAGTGATTATAGACTATTTCCAAAAAGGCTGCCAGCTTCTCAGGTGGTTGTGTTAGCAGCAGTGGAGTCTGGGTGTGGGTGTGTCTGTGATTCAGGGGCGACCCCCATCCTCACTCATGGGGCCCTGTGTGCATACCTGCTTCATTATGTCTCCAGTGGATAAGCAGAAATGTCACTGTCATAATGATCTTAGTCTTTATACTAGCAAGATCTTGCTTCAGTCCCTCGACCTCATGGGTTAACTGTAGGCCATGGTGGGCTGGGGGAAGAAATGCAGGTGATTCCTCTTGCCTCTATTTCATCATGGAATATTTGGCCATGCTAAGGCATCAGTCCTCAAAGGATAAATGTCTTTGACAGGCAGACCATGACAGAAGGTAGTTTAGCAAGAGCATGTTTTCATTTTTATATTTGAAATGGGTGTGCTCAAGAGGGTCCCTCTGTGGGAGATGTTGTGCAGGGAATGTTTAAAACATACAGGTTTAGGCTAATGGACAGATTTACAGGAAGTGGGCCCTGGTTTCAGTTTTTGTTGGTCTAATACAGAAAGAGTTAATATTGCATCAAGTGGCATCATGTGGCATGTACCAGATGCATGCATGAAGAATTGTAAGGACACCAGAGTACTCAGTCTGTGTTAAATATTTGATAAACTACATGCAGATCATTTTTGCTTTTTTCTTTTCTTGCCAGGTATTGTCATGGGGCACTAGTATAGGGTGAGGGCTGTGTCAGCAGGCTTTTCTGGATGGCTTACTCCTTACCTTCAGAATGAACTACCATTTTCTACATGTTTCATTATACAGTCTTTAATGCTTTACAAGAGAATTGATGAGTATGCTAGAAAATTGGGACGCTCTAGAAAGCAAAATAAATATCCTCATTAACCTTACCCCTCCTTCTCAACAGATCACCTCCCTTTATTTATTGTTTGTCTATTAGATTTATCAGAGATAAACTGAAGTTTGGTGTAGCCTTCCAAGGCTGGCCTTCTGCATAAACAGACTATATACATTTATGGATCATTACAAAAAAGATCATACTACATATGTTTTGTAATGTTTTTCATTTAATACACCTTAATTATCTTTCACACATACTTGTTTACTGTTCATGACTAGGAGACTCACATGGATGACTGCACAATGCACTCCCTCACGGTTGATGGAAACTTAGGCCTGTTTTCCAATTTTCTAATTCTAAACCATGCTGCAGTGAACACCTCTATGGAGTTCATTATCTAGCGAGTGCTTGTGTAGAAGAGTTGTCTACATTCACTATCTGCTCTCCGAGTGTAATCCATTTGACAGTTCTGTCAGCCTATTTCCTTGCCTCTTGATATTACCAGTCTTTTTTTTTTATTTTTGCCAAATGCATAGGTTGAACTGTATTTTTAACGGTCTTGACTCAGGACTGACGTGGAACATCTTATATGTTGGCCCTTTGTAGTTCTTTGAATCCTCTATTTTATAGATGGCTCATATTTTGTACCTGATTGAAAGGAACTTCAAAAACAATAAGCAGTAAACCTTTGTCCATTGGTGAATGCTTTTTCTTCTGTCATTTGATTTTAAAACCGTTGACCGAGGGTCTTTAAAAAAATGAATGCTGTCAAATATGTCAGCTTCCTCTGTGAATTCTGAATTTTATATCCTGCATAGGCTTTCACATTCTTGAAAATGAAGTATTTTTGGAGCCCAACAGTCTTGACATTTATTCAGTGATTCAACTAATATGAGTATCTACTTAATGTGTTCTGTTCCTACTGACTACAGTAGCATTTCCTCCCCCATTTAATTTCCTTCTGAGCTCCAGTGTGTCACTGGCATTTGTTCATGATGGTAGCTTTTTATAAAACTGAATATCCCCCTGTTGGAAAGCTGAAAGTTATGGTCCAGGTCAGCACTTGACCAGCTTCTTCCAGGAGCCCCCCATGGTTTCCATGGCACCTTTATAACCCTTTCATAGCTCCTTGAGGGGACCGGGTGCTTTTTTGTTACCTTTGGGCCAGAATCATGGGCTTCAAACACCCCGCCTTACTGAGGTCAGAAGCAGGAGCTCTTTGTCCTATTCTCCCTTCTCCACTAAACTGGGTCAACCTTGGGCTTGTCACTGAATTTTTTTCCTCTTTTGCTCAGTTCTCAAATGTGAGACCCAATGATCCCCTCCCATACCTCTCCCATCACTGTTGGCTGGTTTCATGATGCTTCAGAATTTGAGCTTAGGGCTGTGTCTGCTATTCTGGTTTTCTCCCTGACCATTTCCTCTACTAATCTTTTCTTCCCATCTTTTGAGCCTCTTATTTGAAATCTCTTCAAGGCAGGCAGTTATTCATTTGGATTCTTCTCTTTGTTTCTGCAGGCCCTTAGATGTGTCTGCCTCATTTCCTGGACTCTGTCTTTGCAGCTGAAATTAGAAACCTGCAGAAGCATAACAGATGCTAGAGTCTCATGAAGTAACGGGCTCAAAATAGCTCAAGTCTACTGGCAGAGGATTTGGCTATAATTCAGTGAGAGCCCACGATGGGGCTGCCTTGACCAGGTCTCGTGTTTCTCAGGCTTTTGAGGATGGCTTGAGCACATCATCCCTTATCCCAACCTTTGCTTTTTCTTGTCTGATTCCTCCCTCTTTTCCTTTTAGTGTATTTGAAGTTTTGGGAGATGTTAGGTACAAACCTGTATGGAAGTGGAGTTGAGAGAAGCTGCAAGCAGACACTGAACAGAAGCCAGGGACTTACGGAGCTACATATAACAAGGTGTGGCCATATGTCGGTGGCTCGGTGCATGTGGCTCATTTGATAAACCGCTACCTGGGGATCCCAAGGGCCCCCTTTACCAAGAAAGCAGCAACTTGGGCCAATGGAAAGAAAGAATAAGTACCTAGATTTGGGTTGAAGTTTGGGGCTACCAGTTACTTTCTGTTGTAGGTTTGTTCCTTAACTTGTCTGAGTGTACCTACATCATGGGATGGCTGTGAGGATTAAGGGACGAGATGGGTGTATGTTATATACTATTACTGTGCCATCTGTAAATGGTAATGACCGCTTTGGTATTTGTGGATGTTGAATTTCTGAGAATACAAGGATAGGCATGTAAATAGGTTGAATGAGTAGATTTGTAAATGGCCTGGGAGACTTTGCAGATGAAGTCCTAAAGAGCTACCCTCCTGGTGTAGGAGGGGAATGCACAACATTTATATCACCAAGTACTCACTGATGAAGCTGCTGGGAGAGGGGCTGCCATATACTTAGCAACTCCTTTCTAAGCTTCCAGTACATTTAAATGATACCAGAGGACTGTGTCCAGTTACTTTGACCAGTGATAAGTGGCTTCAATGCATCCCACAGGTGGGGCTGTTGCTCTTCTGTGTCATCAGGTAGGGAATTCCCTTATGCTGGTGGCACAAGCACACCCAGGCACATATCTCCTGATATGTGATTGGACATGTGTGTCTTCATAGAAACAGGTTTACTCTATTTGGGGTATATAGGTTGTGTGGGTTGTCCTGGGAACCTATCACTCTTAGGATCGTTTCCATGGGAAAAGTGAATTCTGACTTCCACATTTAGAACTTAGAACATACCATGTTGATTAAGAAAACCCTTACTTTGGCTGTAGAAGAATTTAGGACCATGTTGCAGGCCAAGTGATGATACAACATGGTTCTTTCTGAATGGATCCAAGAGATGGTAACTCCCCTGTGTTGCGTTGTAAAACATGCCAGATCAGTTGTAGGAAGTCTTCGGTGCATAAAATGCAAGGAGGCTACTCTGCTTTGATATTTGAAAATTGATTTTGAAATCTTGGTTTAAAAAGAAATCCAGGATTAGAAGGGGGCAGGAGCAGCTGCAGAAAATCCACCATGGTTGGATGGTGGGGATTGCCCCGTTCATCGTAGATGGTGATCGTAGAGCATATGGAAGTTGGTTGGTGAGTTCCAGATGGGTGTGGAAGCAAATCCAGTGAGGGATATTAGTTAACATCCCTATAGCTGTTGTTTCCTGGAATCCCCATGTTTCAGTTCATTTGGACTGCTGTAACAGAATGCACAGACTGAGTGACTTATAAAATTTATTTCCCTAAATTCTGAATGTTGGGCAGTCCAAGATGGAGGTGCCAGAAGATTTGGGTATGGTGAAGACTGTGGTCTTGATGTGTTCTCATGTGGCAGGAGGGGATAATTCTGGTCTTTTCTGCCCTGCATAAGGGCACTTATCCTACCCATAAGGACTCCACTCTCAAGACTTGATGAC
Organism: Hyaena hyaena; assembly: GCF_003009895.1. NCBI lineage: Eukaryota > Metazoa > Chordata > Mammalia > Carnivora > Hyaenidae > Hyaena > Hyaena hyaena. The sequence goes on from NW_024080666.1 coordinate 1,003,076, forward strand.
CTTCCAAAGGTCCTATCTCCAGACACCATTCATGTTGGGGATTAGGTTTTAATGTGAGTTTGGGGGGGGGGGACACAAAATTTTCCTCCGAGGAAATGTTGATTTGCTTTTCCTTTTCCTTTCTTTTAAACTTCAAGTTGGCTGTCCTACAGTCTAGTGTTGCTTTCAGAAGCCGATCCCAGTGATACATCACTTACAACACCCAGTGCTCATCCCAACAAGTGCCCTCCTTAATGCCCATTGCTCATGGAGTCCATCGCCCCCCACCCCGCACTTCCCCTCCAGCAACTCTGTGTGTGTGTTTGAGTCTCTCATAGGTTTTATCTTCCTTCCTGTCCTCTATGTAAATGTGTTTCTTAAATCCCATATGAATGAAATCATGTAATATTTGTCATTTTCTGACTTAATTTTGCTGAGCATAATACACTCTAGGTCCATCGACATTGTTTCAAATGGCAAGATTTCATTCTTTTTGATTGCCGAGTAATACTCCATTGTGTGTGTATATATCTCATCGTCTTTATTCATTCGTCAATGGACATTTGTATCTTTCCATACTTTGGCTATTGTCACTAGTGCTGCTATAAACATTGGGGTGCATGTGCCCCTTCAAAACAGCATACCTATATCCTTTGGATAAATACCTAGTAGTGCAGGTGCTAGGTCATAGGGTAGTTCTATTTTTAATTTTTTGAGGAACCTCCATACTATTTTCCAGAGTGGCCACACCAGTTTGCATTCCCACCAACAGTACAAAAGAGATCCTCTTTCTCTGTCTCCTCGCCAACCTCTGTTGTTGCCTGAGTTGTTAGCCATTCTGACTGGTGTGAGGTGGTACCCGATTGTGGTTCTGGTTTGTATTTCTCTGATGAGTGATATTGAGCATCTCTTCATGTATCTGTTAGCCATCTAGATGTTGTCTTTGGTAAAAAACTGTCTATTAATGTCTTTTGCCCATATTTTCACTGGATTATTTGTTTTTTTTGGGGGCGGTATTGAGTTTGATAAGTTGTTTATAGACTTTGTATACTAACCCTTTATCAGATACGTAATTTGCAAATATTTTCCATTCTGTCAGTTGCCTTTTAGTTTTGTTGATTTTTTCCTTCACTGTGCAGAAGCTTTTATCTTGGAGTCCCAATAGTTCATTTTTGCTTTTGTTTCCCTTGCCTCCAGAGACCTGTCTAGTAAGAAGTTTCTGTGGCCGAGGTCAAAGAGATTGCTGCCTATTTTCTCCTGTAGGATTTTGATGATTTCCTATCTCACATTTAGGTATTTCATCCATTTTGAATTTATTTTTGTGTATGGTGGAAGAAAGTGATCCAGGTTCATGCTTTAGGTCATGGTCTAGTTTTCCCAGCACCATTTGCTGAAGAGACTGTCTTTTATTCCATTAGATACTCTTTCTTTGTTGAAGATTAGTTGGCCATACATTTGTGGGTCCATTTCTGGGTTCTCTGTTCTGTTCCATTGGTCTGTGTGTCTGTGTTTGTGCCAATGCTATACTGTCTTGATGATTACAGCTTTGTAATAGAGTTGAAGTCTGGGATTGTGATGTCTCCAGCTTTGGTTTTCTTTTTCAGGATTGTTTTGGCCATTCAGGGTCTTTTCTGGTTCCACTGATTTGCTTTTCCCATCTCCAACCCCTAAAGATGATTTCCTATTTTGTAAGCTTCAGATAAACTTGAACAAATTATACTTTAAAAATAAAGCAGACTTGCCTTCTGGAAGGTTACTTTTGTCAGATGACTGACCAGAAATAATGGACCTATTGGAGACTTTTTACCCTATATTATACTATCAAGGCAACAGAAATCCATACTCTACAAGGGTCTATCCAGCACTAGCATGCATAGTCTGCTGGACTGAGCACTGTGGAAAAACCAAACATCTATAATGTACAATCCTTCAAAAGAAGTTTATAATGTGGATGGGTAGATAAGATAGATATGTAAAACACTGACTAGAAAAGACAGTATGAAATGAATTGCTTTGCTACAAGTCATTTTTGGAAGACGGGATATAAATTATACATACATGAATGCATACATTTTAAATGACAGTGTGCTCAAATGCCTAATCCAGGTAATTAGAGAAATTTGGTAATTTCTGAAGTACAGGCTTGAGCTTGAAAGAGGGCAAGACTGTGGGTTGTGCAAGATGATGTGTCAAAATGTAGATATTTAAAAACATTTCATTATTGTCTGTAGTATTCCTAATGAGCTAACCTGGAGTTAAATGGAGAAGAACACCATTTTTGTTAGAAGAATTTTAAAGTCCTCTGAAACGCATTGCCTCTGGCTTCCCCACCTCTATTTAAGCTGCCTGGGGTGGGGACAAGAGGAATGCATGCCGCTTATTTTTCTGATGTGTGGTGTGGCTCTTCCATGGACACCTGCCCAGTGAAGCTCCCTGAAGCTCAGCTCTGATCTCCCCTCTATCTGGTTCAGAAACTGAGTAGCTTCCTAGAGCGTGAAGTCCTCTTTTCTGAGCATGGTGCTGAGGGTCCTTTGTGGTCTGCTACAATCTTGGTTTCCTTGTACCTTCCTTTGTCCACCAAACCCATGGCTGGCCTTCAAGCAGGCCCCCTCCCCCACACTGGCTGCCATGTGTCTTAGGGGAGAGTCTCTTTCTGGGACACCTGTTCCCTGTCTTAGCATGTCCTTCAAAGCTTTGCTCCCATGTTACTGTTTCCACGAAGCTTCTCTTACCTCTCCAGCTAGTAAAATCCCTGCCGCCTCTGGGTTAGTGGCACCCAGCTCCCTACTGCTCTTGGTGCTCTTGGTATTTCTTCCTCTGTATTGTGGGTGTACATGGAAGTTTTTTTCTCCTCACTGGAAAGAATGCAGGGTTGCCCAGGCCCTTCTCAGCTTGCACCTAACACCACCTGTGCTTTCCTCACCAAAGATGGATCTTTCTGAGAAAGGTGCCTCATAAATGAGAATTGGCAGCCTGAGTTCAGTACCCTGTGTTTCATCACTGTCCTTCAGCCCTAACTAGAAAACACCTGGGCGCCTGTGTTGCTATTCTCACATGTTCACGTGGTGGTTTTGGCTGAGGTCTGCATAGCTGATGGACATGCACAGACCAGCACAATGTAATTCTATTATCATTTGGCTTTATAACTGTCTCCAAGGCTTTGGATCCAAGGTCATTTCCCAGAACATCTGGAGATATAAACAGGCAGTTGTTTGCAAACACCAAAATCCTACCCTGGCTGTAGCTTAGGGAAGGTGCTCTCAGGATGCTGGGAGAAGGCTGAAATGCTGGGACATGTCTTTGGTGACATGCTGTTAAGGTGTTGGGAAATGACGATGTGTGGTCATATTTACAGCTGTTGGACACACTAGATGTGCCATCGCTGTGGGTCTCTGCATGATTTGCTGGAGAGGGCTACCACTCCCGGTTGATTCTGATTTGGGGATCTTAGGGTGACTTCCAGCTTTGGCCATTGGTTGTTCACAAAACACCCCACCATTAGGGACATTAAAAGATCTATTTTCATGTTTTGTGATTCTGTGGCTTGACTCTTGGCCAGCTTGTCTGTGCTTGTGGCTTTAGCCCCTGCCTATCAACCATGAGACCTCTAGCCTCATTTCCTAAGACTTTGTCCCTCTGAGCTCTACATGTAGATCCCTGTGGCTGCTGGTGTGGTCAGCAAGAGTCCCCCAACAGTGGCATTTCCACAAGGGAGCTCTTTATTTTTAGCCTACCTGCAAGAGTCACATAATTTGTCTTCAGGTCTTTAGTGCCTGCATAGTGTGACATACACAGTAGGTTCTGAGTAATGTTTGAACACTTATCAAGGCTCACCAGTTGGAGAGTTGGATAAATAATGGTATATGCACACATACAGTGAAATACTGAAATTCGTGCATCAGATTTCTATGTAACAAGGGAAGTATCCATGGTGAGTGGGCAAAATTATGGAATATATAGTATATACTACCATTTGTCTCCAGTAGACAGCAGAACTGCACTGTATTTATGGATATAAATTGATGTCCTGGTACACCAGTGTGCATGTGGGGAAATCATTCCACTGTCCAGGTAATGGCTATCTTTTTTTAAGGTAGTAGTGAAATGATGAAGGAACCCTCAACTGTGACTTTGTTTGCTTTTTTAAAACCTAATGAGTAGGAATAGGCTATAAAATGTTAAAACTGTATGTCGGGGATAGGGCTGTCTTCTCCAACTCCTCTGTACATAAAATCTGCAGTATTTCATATTTAAGTGTTTTTAAAAGGAAAGTTCATGATATGCCAGACAGTCATAGAAATGAACAGAGTGAGGCTCAGTGAGAAGGTAAGTAGAGATTTGAGGAGTCACATTTCTGTGCCGGAGATTAGAAGCCCCCCATGATGTGGTTTGCCCCCAAACCATTTTTCCACTGCCCCATGTCATCCCATTATACTCCAACCTAGACTGTGGTGAAATGTATACCTTTCTGACCACATTGATAGTGATTGCCTATGGCATGTGTCTCTTAAGGCTCTGCTCTGGGCATATAATAGCCAGATGATATTTAGGGCCTGGCTTGGTTAGGCCAGTGTTCTAACATCTCTGTAAGGAGAATCTCTATTGGCTTCTCTAAAAGGCCTGGCTTCTCACAAGCTGGTTGAATAAACCTCCCTGACAAAAACAGGGTGTGACTCCAGGGGCCTGAGGGGGCCTGGCCAAGCACTGGGAAGTGCTGGTCCACTGGACTGGTGCTTGGACTAGGGACTGTCTGAATCACCCATGCATCTGTCCTGGCACCTGCTACCTTAGTGCTTAAATATTTATTTGAACTAATGGATCCAAGAATGTTTTATTAATGTGGCCTTGTTAATCAGGGTGGGGGATGAGACCTTCTCCCTGTAGGCTGAGAGTAAAAAAAATGATTTAAGTTTTAGAAAGTGATAACAAAGAGCCTGGAAAGAAACCTTCCACCTGGAGTTTCCTGAGAGCAGCTCTTGGAGGTTCCTTTGCAGGAGACCTTGACGTTCTGACCCAAGTCCTGTGTGCTAGTGGTCATGCCTGGCTGCTTTTCTCCGCTTCATGGGGGCAGGTGGCCACAGCGCCCCCCTTCTTGTACTGTTAGGCAGACTTGACCCACGGGGCTCCCTTCCTCTTTACCCCTCCACTGTGATCACTTCATGGCCAGCTCAAACTGCAGCGTCCCACAGAAAGGGAGCTGAAGTTTTTATGGAGACGTTGCAATTTATGGGCTCAGGGAGGTGAATGGATAAGAGAATTGTGTCCTCTCCCCGCTTGCCATGCCTGTTAACAATAGTGGTCAAAGCTAAAATGGGAAATACGGCTTCTCAAAGGAATTTAAAACAAAGCGGGTTTCTATTCTACTGTGAGTGGTTGCCTTTGCCTGTGGGCCACAGCTCCATCATAAACAGCCGACATATGTTAAATTATCTTTGCACTTTTATGGGTAATTACACCACCAGGTAACTTAGTTTTTAAACAGTTTGGTTATCTCAGTTTCACAGAACATGTAATTTCAAGAAGGCGGTGATAGGTGAATGGCTGGTGCCCTTTGGAAAAGTAAATGGATACAATAGTCTTTATTTAGCCTGGGAGTGGAGATGGGCTGGTTATTAGCTAATGATGACCCTAGGGGTTACAGACTGAGATTTTATGAAGTTTTAAGAAATATGTCTGAAAGCTTTTCCCTGTTAGTTTAATTAGGAAACCAAAAGTCTAATATGCTGTGGTGGTCGTATGCTGGAAAAACTGCTGGCCGCTCATAAAGTAGACAGAAGCTGGGCAGGCTGGTGATGTTACTCCTCACATGCAGCAGGGAACGTGGGCACATGATGGCTCTGAACTGGGCACGGAGTGGACGTGGCCAAAAGCCCCTTTCTGGAGTGAGTTCAAAAACACAGATTCCAGTCCTGACTCTGCAGTTGCACAGGACAAGTGGGTGCAAAGTTCCTATAAACTTGCCAACCCCTGCCCCATGCTCCTTTATTTTTATCATTCCAGAGGTGGAATGATATTTGCCCTACTTAGTTCCCAGAAGAGTTGGGAGGTTCCAGCCAGATGAAGATTTAAGGTCCGTGGAACTATAAGCTAGTTCTGTTGTCCTTTCCATCTTGGCAAGCATCAGGATCCTCAGGCTGTATAGATTTGGCCGCAAGTTCCCAGAAGGTAGGAGCATAGAGAACTCTTGAAGTCTCCAGCAAGGCAAATGTTGCTGTGAGTGATGAGTTCCCCAGCTCTGACAGTATGTAAGGCCCAAACTGTGTAATTATCTTTCTGCCAGGGATTGCAAAGAAGGGCTTTGGAAACTGAGTTGATAGTTCCTTTTAAGGGTGCTCTCTCACTCTCAGGTGATGTGGTTTAGATTCCCTGTGAACACACTTTGGCACCGATCAATCCACTGCAAGGACAGAAAACAGAATGGTCCAGAGAGAACAACAGAATGTTAAAGCAGAGGTTGTTTAAAAAACAAAAAAACCCAAACAACCAAAACAAAACAAACAAAAAACGGCGTATAACCCAAAATGATAAAGCTAATAGAGGATAAATATTTCACTCTGTTGGAATTGACCTGTAATTCATCCTGGGTGTAAAAGGCTAAGGGGGAAACAGATGTCCCATTTTTTCCCCCCTTCTCACTTTACAAAGGAGGAAATTGAGGCTCAATTTCCACTAATTGAAGTTGCTACTATGTGTTAGCTAACAGATGCCAGATATTGTTCTAAAAACTCGAATATGTCCTGGAATCTTCCCATCTACCCCACAGGAGGGTCCTGATGATAAACTGAGGCCCATGGAGGTTATGTAACTAGCTCGAGCCACACAGCTAAGAGGCCGACAGTCTGGCTCCAGAGTCATTTTAGTAGGACACTGCTGTGGCAGTTGTTCAGGGAGATGACAAAGTCATACTCTTTAAATGACTTTAAATTGCAAATCTCCCCTGTATGGACTGGAGTAGGATGCCTGAGGATGGCAGGGTTTGAAATTCCTGCTGGTCTTGTGGGTCAGGGTGACCATGTTCACCAGGGGGTATACCCCCATTTCACCCCCAGCGGTATGTGGCCTTTGGGAGCAACCTTGCAATGGAGCTTCTACATTTTCAGAATAGTTGGCTGGATGCAGGAAAGCCTTCTGAGGCTGTGATTGAAAGTGAAGTTAACATCCCTAAGCAAGGATTGAAGTTTCTGCTTTGTCTTTGCATCCTCAGAGTGCTGCTGGTATGTCATGTGCTTGCTTAGCTGCCACCTTCATCACATCCAAAAGTCCCTCTTTATCAGGGTGGTATCTTCAAGTTCTTAGCTAAACTGAAATGAAGGTCAGTGACTGAGAGTCTGAGATCTTAGGAGACAAAGCAGTTGAGGAGGGGATTGGAGTAAAATTTAGGTCCTATTCCTACAGTTATTAGGCCAGTGTCTTGACGTAGAAGAGATTGAGGCTCTGAAAAAGTTGTGTGATATTAGCATATTTCACCTATTGGCTTAGGGTTCTAGCTTTAAGCACAGTGAAGAGACTCTTGATCTGAACTGGTTTGAGTTTTCAAGAATGCATTTTTAAGTGTCCGTTGCTCCTAATATCACTTAGATGGCTACAAAATTTTTTTGACCCAAGTATTTGGAGTTGTTAGGTAGAAACCTTGTTGCTGGTGACTATGTTTCTGGGTCAACCTGTTTGGTCCATAATACACCTGAGTTATGATATTCCCACCGTGAGACTGAGGGAGGCCTGGGTTTTGGACTCTACCCATGGGGTATGCTTCGTGGTTTAGAGGTGACTGTGACTTCTGGCATTTTACCCAGCTGCTGTTAGGTTTGACCCTCTTTTGAGACTCCTCCAGCCCTTGGTGCCTTTATGTGCCCTGAGGTACACCACTATTGAAGTTGCGTTGAGTGTGCGAAAAAGATATTTTCTCCGAGAGACTGCTCTCAACTGTCTCCAGAAGGCACTAAACAGATCTGTTGTGAGGGTGTGAGTCCCCAATATACTATATTCTTAGAGGTTTATTTGCATATTTTTTAAGGAAAGAATATTGCTAAAACAAATGAATCACTTTCTGGTAAAAATGTCAAGTTTCTAACCAAGAATTAGGTGGAATGTGAAGTGTTGATGGGGCAAAAAGGGCTACTAAGCTAGCCTAAAACCCTCCTCCCTTCTGTGGTGGCTTCCTGGTAGACAGTTATGAAGTTCTGGAATTCAGGTTTTATTTTCCAATAGTGGGAAGATCGAGAAGGCTGCATGTGTGAATCACTGTATTACATGTTACCTGCACTGAAAAAAATGCCCAGAAATAGGACTTTTTCTATGAGAGTCTTTATATCCAGGATGCCTGATTTGCATCCGTGATCAAAAACCCCTCCAAAATCCCCAAATCAACCTCTGACTATGGTACCTTTTTGTTTCAGAGAGAGGTTTTTAATTTTTAAAAAAAAATTTTTTTAATGTTTTATTTATTTCTAGGAGAGAGAGAGAGACAGCATGAGCAGGGGAGGGTCAGAGAGAGAGGGAGTCACAGATTGAAACAGCCTCCAGGCTCTGAGCCGGCAGTCAGCACAGAGCCCGACGCGGGGCTCGAACCCACGAACCGCGCGATCATGACCTAAGCGAAAGTCGGACACTTAACGAACTAAGCCACCCAGGCGCCCCGAGAGGTTTTTAATTTGATCACAGTGTGGGGATTGTATACCTTCACAATGAGAGTGTTTCTCTCTCCGGATTTTTTGCCCCTTTCCCACCACCTTTACAGTAACTCCTGGATGAATCACCTGCGTGTAGAGAATGTGAATAGCTGGCAGAGTCCTGAGCCATCCTCAGCTTTTGTTGGCTGTTAGCAAGTTACTCAAAAATAGAGCTTTGTTTTCCCAAGGGTTTAGGATCCTCCTATGTGGGAGAATGAGCTGGAGGGTCCCTCAGGCTCTGGAGATAAGGCGTCTTCACCCAGTGCTGCCAGCCGGTCCCCTGGTGACTGTAGGTCAGGGTAATTTATCCTGAGGCTGCTGGCCCCAGGGGAGGGGTGGAGCCACTGGAGAGGCTGACCTAATTGCAGGCCTTGTCAGCCTGTTAAAAGGCGGAGGATGAAGGGGATTAGTGGCAGAGCTGTTTGAGAAACAGAGGATGCTTACTAGGAGTCTCAAGTAACTCCTAATTTCCTTCCAAGTTTAGGTTGCTCCTAGTTGCAGGAATATGATGCTCTGCCCCCATCTCCTAGTCATTTTAGGGTTAATGAAGTTTAGTATTTTAAAGTAACCCCCAACTTGAAATGCAAGCGCTTAGACAGAGAGGGATGGGCAGATGCCTGACCAGAGCCCCCTCAGATCCCTTCCTCTGGCTGCAGGCACACTCCATGACGTTGGGCGGGAGAGCTTTGGGCCTGCACCTGTCCCCTTAGCATGAGAGTGTGGCTCATCCTGTGGTCCCTTGCACGGACCTCTGTGCGTAGCAAGCGTTCCGTACAGTTTCTGTTGAACACAACTCCCTCCAGGGATGCTTTGGATGAAGTGGTCTTTTTTTTTTTTTTCCCTTGGTCTCTCTTCGCTTGGTCTTACTCTCTTACTTTTGGAGACTTCATCTGAATGTGGCTGACCTATAAATGGCACATGGAGGTCTGCTGGCCTCTTGTCACAGCAGGACTCTTGGCAGCTGTGGGGCAAGTTGCCCTTGGTCTCCCCCCACTCCCCGTACTTGGTAAAAATGTCTACTTGGGAGTAACCTGTGGACCAAGAGCACTGAAGGGACAGGTGGAGAAGTGAGCGTAGCAGTTAGGAGGCGGCTCTCGCGCAGGTTTGCTCGGATAAAGGTAAGGCCTGGAAGGGGCTGCCTGGGAGGTGACGGCATGTTCTCCTTCCCTCCTGCACATTTCCTTCTGTGCCTAGATGCATAGCCTAGGGTCATGTCTTAGACCTTTCAAGCTGCTGTAACAGGACATCTTAGACTGGGTGGGGGCTTAAACATTGATTTCTCTTGGTTTGGAGACTGGAAAGTCCAGGATTAAGGGGCCAGGATTTGGAGTCTGGCGAGGGCCTGTTACGGGGTCAGCAGTTGTCTTGCTGTGATGTCACGTGGTGGAAGGGCCAGGAGAGCTCTCTTGGGCTCTTTTGTAAGGACCCTCCTCCTGTTCGTGGGGTCTCAGGATCTGATCACCTTCCAAAGGCCCCACCTCTGAATACCATTGTATTGGGTAATCAGGCTTCGTGTGAGTTTGGGGGGCACAAACTGTGGGTGGTTAACCCGGTTAACCTAGTGACTAATATCAAACCACTACGGAGTCTGGCTACAAAGTGCTTGCTGGAACACTCTCCTTTTCCTTCTCTGCAGGATCATCTGCCCGAGTGTAGATGGACAGTGAATGGAAAACAGGCACATCTTTGGAGACTCCCCAGCTGGGCCATTACCTGAGGGTGACACAGCAGGTCCTTTGCCCCACACGGAGTCTCCTTCTCCCGGCACAGAGGCTCTCCCTATCCCATGCCTTCTCTCAGTACCAGCTCTCTTGAGGCCGGACTTCTCTAGGGACCTGGGAGAGTGGCAAACATCTGTACGGAAGGAGTGGTGGTCATTCAAGCGGTTGCCCTTTCATTCATGCGCTCCAGGGGAGAGACTGGCAGGTATTTAAAGGTGAAGGAGATTTCGCCATCCCAGGGCTAGAGAGGGGCCTCTGCCCAGAGGAAAGGAAGTTAAGAGGCTTTTCCTCACTCAGAGCTCACTTCTAAGTGGAGGTAGGAAGATCATGATTGGTCTGAGGGGACCCACAGGTAGACTGTGTTACCCCCTTCTCCTACCTGGAGGGGGGTGGCAGAATCCCGTGGAGGAACAGCAGCCATAGGCTGTGTGTGATGTATTGTCCTGGAAGGTGAATCTTAAACATTTTTTGGGAAAAATGAAATAATACACAAATGTGAAAGTTTTAAAACCATATACAAAATTCACTAGCTGCTTTTACTAAAACTTTTTATGGAAACAACATATTTTAGAAAAACACCTAACAGTGCAGCTTGATGATGGTCACATACTGAACCTGCCCATGACCTGCCCCCTGACCGAGAGGGAGAACTTAGCACACTGGAAGTTTCGTTTGTGCACCTGTGCAGACAATATACCCTTACCAAGAGGTAGTGTATCTTGATTTCCAACACCACCACTTGCCTTTGCGTGTTCTTGAAGTTTATATAAATGGAACAATTTAGTACATAATTGTACATCTGCATTCTTTACTCAGTGTTAGGTTTGGGATTTACCTTTGTTGCATGTGCTTAGTTTCCTCATTACTGTTGCTGTGTGGCATACTTTAAGGTAAATATTCTGGAATTCATTTGCCTGTTCTAATGAATGGATTTTTGGGTTATTTCCAGTTCTTGGCAATTAAAAGTAATGCCACAGGGAATAGTCTTGTACCTATCTTTGGGTAATTGTACACATTTTTAAAAGTATTTAAATTTTTTTAAGGATTTATTTTTGAGAGAGACCGTGTATGAGTGGGGGAGGGGCAGAGAGAGAGGGCGAGAGACACAATCTGAAGCAGGCTCCAGGCTCTGAGCTGTTAGCACAGAACCCACCATGAGGCTCAAGTTCCCAAACCATGAGATCGTGACCTGAGCCAAAGTTGGAAGCTTAACCGACTGAGGCAGCCAGGCGCCCCTCATTTGTATGTGTTTCTGTTGGGTATGTGTCCCGGAGTGGAATTGCTGCGTCGTAGGGGATGTTGTACTCAGCCAGAGATACTACCAAATGGTGGTACCTGTTTACACTTCCATGAACAGTGTATGAAAACTCCAGTTGCTTCACATCCTTGGCAATAGTTGCTTCTGTCTTTTGTTTCAGCTATTCTGCTTAGTGTATATCCTGGTGGTGTTACAGTAGTATCTTTTTTTTTGTTTTTTTCTAATGTTTGTTTTTGAGAGAGCTTGAGTATGAGAGGTGTAGAGAGGGAGACACAGAATCTGAAGCACGCTCCAGGCTCTGAGCTGTCAGCGCACAGCCCAAAGCGGGGCTCGAACCTGCAAACTGTGTGATTGTGACTTGAGCCGAAGTTGGATGCTCAACCGACTGAACCACCCAGATGCCCCCAGTAACTTCTGTTTTTAATCTGCGTTTCCCTGATAACTTAAGTTGGGCCCTCTTTCAAGTTCTCATGCACTATAAAGGTGAAATTTTCCATCAGAACTCTATTGGGCCACTCTGGGACTTAAGTAGAAATGCTGACCTTCGTACACCCACCTGAAATGTGCTTTCTTGCCTCTGTTAGTACAGTGTCTTAAGACTGAACAGCACACATAGATGTGTCCAGCATGATGCAAAGGGACCGAGAGGGAAACTTGCTTCCTACAATGCCCAGAGATGGGAAAATTACTTACCAGAAGGTATCAAAGATTCATCAGTGCCTTTTACCTATAGGACCCTCTCTAGCAGGATTTTTAGTTTAACAGGAACCAGATACTTGAGCTTGGAAACTCTGGCATAGCCTCACTTAACTGAGAAGAGATGGATTGACTTAGGGTAAAGGGAGTGCTCCCACTTTGCCTAAAACTCCATTACTGGCCAAGCCCCCATGTTGTAATCTTGGACTGTTCCTCTTCCCATAAGCCCAGGCCATGCTGCCTTGTGTGCTGCCATAAGCATGTCTTTTCCTGTCCAATCCTGGTTACATGGCTGTCATGGGAATTTCTGGTTCAGTGTGTGCTGATTCGGAGAACAGGTGTGTCACTGTAACATGTAGGGACCAGTGAGTTCATTGTAAGAGGAAACTTGCAGGTAGGAATGTTGAGATTTGGGGTGAAGAGGGTGTCACAGAGCAGGTAGGTGGCAGAGGGGCCTCCTGATTGCTGTTTAATTTCTCTTCCCTCTGTGCCTTGATTTCCAGAGTGCATTTCATGGGATTGGACTCTCCCCAGAAGTTGCATTCTTTTAAAATAAATCCATTTCCTTGGGTATAATTGAGAAATTCTGATTAAACTGACTTTTTTAAACTGTCCTTTAATCTGCAGGTGAGCATTATGAATCTATTTGAAACAAGTAGGCCAGGGGCCTCTGGGTGGCTCAATCGGTTGAGCATCCAACTTTATAGCTCAGGTCATGATCTCACGGTTCGTGGGTTCGAGCCTCGCTTTGGGCTCTGTGCTGACAACTCCGAGCCTGGAGCCTGTTTCGGATTCTGTGTCTCCCTCTCTCTCTCTCTGTCTGCCCCTCCCCCACTCATGCTGTGTTTGTCTCAATAATAATAAACATTAAAAAACTTAAAAAAAAATTTTTTTTAAAAAAACAAGTAGGCCATACAACGTTTCTGAAGTATTTAGCCACTGAGTCCTGCCTTTAGTTTTCTTGATGACCTGTTAGAACCTCATGGCTTTCATGAGGTAAGGGGCTGTGTCCAGGACCACTTTGAGTTGAAAGGTTCCTTTCTTTTTTGAAAATAGTTCCCTAGTTGTAGTCTGACACATGGTCAAGTAGCAAATACATCTGGCTTCTAGAACCTCACTTAGGCTGCATGCTATGATGTGTTCTATAAACCTGAACCCAGAGATGAGTGGCTCCCAGACTCTGCATTCCATACATGAGTTACAACAACAAAAAACCCCAGAACAAATGGATGACCAGAATCTGTCAGTAGTGTAGGCTATGTTTATTTTTTTAAATCTGGCCAAGATAAATCAACCCTAAACATCACCATCTCCATTTTTTCTTTAAAGACATTTGAATAAGAACATAATCTTCACATAAAGAATAGCCCCTCACATATAAAAATTGTTGACATCCTTAATAGCCACAGGAAGGGGGAGTATTTTAAAAATACTTCTAATGAAGGGGCACCTGGGTGGCTCAGCTGATTGAATGTCCAACTCTTGATTTTTGGCTCAGGTCATGATCCCAGGGTCATGGGATTGACCCCCCATGTCAGGCTCTGTGCTGAGTGTGGAGCCTGCTTGAGATCTTCTCACTCCCCGCCCAGCTCATGTGTGCTTTCTCTCTCTCTCAAAAAAACAAAACAGAAAACACAAAACTTCAATAAAAAAAAAAGACCAAAACATTATTTTTATGGTATTATCTTCTATTTTTTTTTCATTTTTAACACTCTTTTTTTTTTTTTTTTTTTTTTTTTTTGAGAGACTGAGCATGAGTCAGGTAGGGGCAGAGAGAGGGAGACACAGAATCTGAAGCAGGCTCCAGGCTCTGAGCTGTCAGCACAGATCCTGATGTGGAGCTCAAACTCACAATCTATGAGATCATGATGTGAGCCAAAGTTGGATGCTTAACTGACTGAGCCACCCAGGGGGGGCCCATCTTGTACTTCTTTTAATGAAAGTTTCTGACTTTGGGCTGCTTTATTTTGCAGTGTAATACAAAGTGAAACATTGATGTCCTGACAGATTTTATCACAATTATTGGCAAGCTACTGGTCTTAAGTTATTTAGTTTGGAGTATCCTGGATGAACTTTGAGAACCAAGCCCAAGTAGCTCCTGACAGATTATCTGACTAGTCTCGAAGGAGTTGTGGGGGTGGTGGTTCCTGCTGATAGGCTGTCAAGTATTGTGGGCAGAGCTAACCAGATACTCCTGCTGTAAATCAGTTTATAGGAGAAGGCCATACTTAGGATCATTTCATGGCCAACTTCTAGAAGTGTTTTGTGTAGACCACCTACTGAATCCCACTTTGCTTACTTCTAGGAATATGACCAACTTGTGGTTGTGTTGTAACAAGTACATTTCCTGATGAGGTCAGAATTCTGAGAAGCTTGGGAGGCTTGACTGGTCCCTGCTTACCCTTGCTTTTTCCTTCATTTCCTTAGTGCTTGTGTCCTTACTGCAGAAGTCTGTTATCACCCAGGTGTAGATCATTGTAATCTCGACGATGATTCTCACTTTTTGAGAGGAAGTGGTGACCTCTGGTTAGTATGCTATCCATTGGAGTTAATGTACTTTTCCCCACTTCTATTCATCTTCCCTCTTTTTTTTCTCCTCCTGCTACTCCCTTTTCACCTTCCCTCTTTTTGCCTCTGCTGTCCTGAGGCAAGTCCTACCCCTCCAGTACCTAGTGCCCCTTACTCTCAAGGTGTTGGAAGGGAACGCGGTATAATGCCCATTTCTCCTGCCTTAAGTGTGTAAGCTCATAACTGACGTCACTTTCCATTCACCTCCCACAGCCCAGGAAAGACTGTACCGGTGAGTCTTAGGATCTTAGCAGTAAATGAGCTCTGCCTCTGGCTAAAGACTGCTTTTTGGCACCTCTTTCGCAGCTAAAGAAGAAAAGAAACCTCCTGCCAACCTTTTCTATTTGTTGTCCTCATAGCTCTGGATGCATTTGAGACTGTTATTTAAATGGGATCATCCAAGAGCTGTCAGTGGAGGGTTATCAGGGGTTGTGGCATTTTTGATCAGAGTTTGCAATTGGCATTCAAATTTGCTGAACCAAAGTCCAGTCCTTCTGATCATCCTTTTTTTAAAAAAAAAAAAAAAAAAAATACGGTTTATTGTCAAGTTGGTTTACACATAACACCCAGTGCTCATCCCCACAAGTGCCCTCCTCCGTGCCCATCACTCTCCTTCCCTTCTCCTCCACCCCATCTGCCCTCAGTTTGTTCTCAGCATTTCAAGAGTCTCTCATGGTTTGCCTCCCTCCCTCCCTCTCCCCAACTATTTTTCCCCTTCTCCCCCACGGTCCTCCATTAAGTTCCTGCTAATCCTCCTACACGTGCAAACATATGGTGTCTGTCCTTCTCTGCCTGACTTATTTCACTCAGCATAACACCCTCAAGGTCCATCCATGTTGCTACACATGGCCAGATTTCATTCTTTCTCATTGCCGTGTTAGTATTCCATGGTATAGATAAACCACATCTTCTTGATCCATTTGTCAGTTCATGGACATTTAGGATCTTTCCATGTTTTGGCTATTGTTGAGAGTACTGCTATGAATTTCCCTTGGGTAAATTTCTAGCAGTGCTACTGCTGGGTCATAGGGGAGTTCTATTGTTAATTTTTTGAGGAACCTTCATACTGTTTTCCAGAGGGGCTGCACCAGGTTACATTCCTACCAGCAGTGTAGGAGGGTGCCTGTTTCTCCACATCCTCGCCAGCATCTAGAGTCTCCTGATTTGTTCATCATTTTAGCCACTCTGACCAGTGTGAGGTGGCATCTCAGTGTGGTTTTGATTTGTATTTCCCTGATGAGAGATGCTGAGCATTGTTTGATGTGTCTTTTGGTCATCTGGATGTCCTCTTTGGAGAATTGAAGAGGAACCAAAGAAATGGAAAAACATTCCATACTCATGGGTCAGAAGAATAAGTATTATTAAAATGTCATTACTACCCAAAGTGATCCACACATTCAGTGCAATCCCAATCAAAATTGCACCGGGATTCTTCTCAAAACTAGAACAAACTATCCTAAAATTTGTATGGAACCACAAAAGACCCCAAATAGCCAAAGTAATACAGAAGAAGAAAACCAAAACAGGAGGCATCACCATCCCAGACTTTAACCTCTACTACAAAGCTCTAATCATCAAGACAGTATGGTATTGGCATAAAAACAGACACCTAGACCAATGGAGAATAGAATTGAGAACTCAGAATTGGACCCACAAATGTATAGCTAACTAATCTTTGACAAAGAAAAGAGCATCCAATGGAAAAAAGACAGCCTCTTTAGCAGATGGTGCTGAGAGAACTGGACAGCAACGTGCAGAAGATGGAAACTAGATGATTTTCTCACACCATACACAAAAGTAAATTCAAAATGGATAAAGGACCTGAACGTGAGACAGGAAACCATGAAAACCCTAGAGGAGAAAGCAGGAAGCAACCTCCTTGACCTCACCCGCAGCAATTCCTTACTTGACACATCCCCAAAGGCAAGGGAATCAAGAGCAAAAATGAACTAATGGGACCTCATCAAGATAAAAAGCTTCCGCATGGCAAAGGAAACAATCAATGAAACTAATAGGCAACCGACGGAATGGGAAAAGATAGTGGCAAATGACCTATCCGGTAAAGGGCTAGTATCCAAAATCTGTAAGGAACTCCCCAAACTCCACACCCGAAAAACAAATAATCTAGTGAAGAAATGGGCAGAAGACCTGAACAGACCTTCTGATCATCCTGCAGCATGGCCTGCCTCTGACTGTTGTACATTTATTGGTGGAGCCACGCATTGTTGCCGATGTTTCTCTTGGGAAACAGATGTTGGTGTCAGGAAGGAGTACTGAGACTGGAGGTCTTTGGTCTGGGTTTCTGGCCCCAAACTCCTGCTATGGACATAAGCTTGTCCCTCTTAAATCTAAATTGAGTGTCACAACTTGTTTATAGGGGACTTAGGTGTTCTGTCCTATGATCCTTTTTTTGGTGCTGCTTTTCTGAATCAGAAGCCTAGAGCTCTTGGCCTTTCTCCGGGAATGCAGCATAGTGTGGTTGGAAAGGAAGAGACGTCATAGATACGAGGATCCAGGCCTCCCCTGCAATTGCTGCATGAGAAACCTGCCTTCTATGGGCTGCAGCAGCCCTCCTGCTTTAATAGAAATGGAGAATATAGAGCTTCATGGGAAGGGTTAAGAGGATTAAATGACCAGGGGTAGAAAATACCTGGTATGGATGACTATGATGGTGCTCAGAAAAGTACCTTTTAAAAAATCTGAAGGGAAATGGTAAGCTAATCTATGCTATGGAATTAATGCTACTCCTTTGTGTCAGCCTCCCCACTGCTCGCACTCATCACTATCCAGTAGATGCTTAAAACTTGGGACTCTTCAGAGTCCGGGCATGCACCTGAGATCGCTTCCTTCATTCTCTTTCCTGCTTCTTTCTCGTGAAGCCTCCCCAGACCCATGGGCTCCAGAGATTTCTGTCCCTTCTGAACCTTAGCACTGGGGCAAGAACACCTGGAATGTTCCTATTTCCTCCACAGATGAAGCATCTTTTCAGATTCGGTCCCTATGCAGATACTTAGCCACCTGTCCTATACCAGGTACTGTTCCTGGCCTTGGGGATGCAGTCATGAACCAAGCAGATAGGTCTGTAGCCTAGGCTACAGAAACCTATATTGATGAGCTGGAGACCAGCAAGAGGTGAATGCGATCATTTCAGACACACATAAAGAAAACACAATCAGTGGTGTGGTAGAAAGGGATGGAAAAGACCCTGTTGGGTTAGTTGGTCAGGAAAGATTCTTCATAAAGGGCTGGGGTATTTAAGCTGGGATTGATGACCACACACACAGGAATGGAGAAGGGTTGCAAATTCAAAGGTCCCAAGAACAGAAAAGGAGGGTGTGTGGCTGGAGTGCAGTATGGAGGGGGGCGGGAGGAGATGCGGCGGGGGGATGGTAGAGAGGACATAGGATGTGACTGCTTCCATGAAGAGTTTGGATTTTATTTCTGATGCAGTGCAGTGGCATGATCTATACTTAGCTGTTGAATGATTGGAGGTTGAGCTTAGAAGCGGAGACCAGGTAAGGGAGTAGGAAGAGCCCAGGAGAGCAGGGAAGGAGCGTGGTGAGTGGGGATGTGCCTGCAGGATACCTTCTGGAGGCAGGGCTGCGGGACTTGCCACTGGGTTGGATGTGGGTATGATGGAAGGAAAGGCAGCTAGGACAACTTGGAGGCTTTTGGCTTGAGCCAACCAAGTGGATTTGAGGGTGGTGGTCTGTGAGATGGAAAGGACTAGGAGAGGAACAGGTGAGTGATCGGCTAGAATTCAAAAGTTCTGTTGGGGCCTTTAAAGTTTTATTAAAAGCATTAGGTGCCAGAACAAAGACCTGAAGTTGGATATGTGGGTCTAGATCTCAATGGGAAGGTTAGGACTGCTCCATGTATGGGAGTTCGCCACGAGAGCACATCAGGGGTATGTGTGTGCATTACATATGGTTGGGGGAGATAGGTGAGTGAGAGGGCGGGGAGGGGGGCCCGGGGGAGGGCTCTATCATTTGCAGGTGGATGGAGGAGGACCAATAAATTCAGCAGTGAAGAAAAGTGGCCAGGAAAGGGGGAAGCCTAGGAGTGTAGACAAGAAAGCCAAGGTGTCTTGGAAACCTGGCTCCTGACAGCGTATTTGTGTAGAGGAAGATTTTTCACTCTAAGCTCATGGTCTGATTTCAGCTGCTTAGCCTCCAGAAGTCTTGTGTTTACCTTGCCAGTTCCATCTGGGTGCAGAATATTGTTAAGTGATTAAATTGATATAAATTATTCACTATCCTATCTTGTCATTTACTGTTTTTATTCTACCATCTGGGCACCCTTTACTCAGTGCGGGGCTTCAGGGCTAGGTGCCAAGAATAACAAGGATAACAATCAGCATTTGTATCCTGCTTGATAGCTGTATTCCTACTTGGTCTTATGCTCCCCACCCAAGTGACCTAGACTTTCTTGGTTGTTCCTGGGTAAGAGATTAGGTGAGAGCCCCGTTGGCTAGGAATTCAGTCCTCTGCCATGATGGGACTCCAGCCTGTCTTTGAACTTCTCTCTCACCACGCAAACCCACATGCTTATTGGCTTCGGCCCAGTGGATGCCCTCGGACTTTGCTGCCTGGAGTACTTGCCCGTGTTTCACACCTGTGCCTGGTCTTGCTCGGCAGGGTCCCTGCTGGGGTTCCTCCTGGACCGCGAGCCAGGGTGAGGGCCCATGTCTGAAGGCAGGTGGCGCTCACTAGACTGAATCCCTGTGCTCAATTTCTAGGAACCCTACCTCCTGCCATGAACTTTTAATTGGTAACTAAGGTTTCCGTTTTAATGCTCGGTCTGCTTAACTACACTGTTAGCTTCCCGAGGGCAAGCATGTCTTAGAAGACTTGCTTGCCACCACAGTGCCTGGCAATGTCCTCCTGGGGCCGTATGAGGGGCTGGTTGGAGTTACTCTCCTTTGATGTCCTCTAGAAGTAGGACAGGCAGTTCCCACAAATGAGGAAGCTGAGGAAGTGAGGATGCAGTTTGTCTTGGGTCACATAGCAGTTGGTGACAGTTGTCGGGACCAACATTTAGACCATGTCCACCTTTCAACTTTCCTACAGACCATAGTTTCTGAACACAAAATCATTCATTGTTGATTGTTGTCTCCTATGTAAATTATGGTGCTTTTCTACTAAGATGCAGGACTGACTTTGGACCAGATTGCCTCTGCTTGTGAGTGCCTCGGCTGGACTGTGGTCTCTTTCCTCTGTCCTCGCAGGTCACAGGCAAATGCTGAAAGTTCTCTTTGGCCTTTTTTCCTTTGTTTCTGGTTAAGTAAAGTACAAAGGTATTATGACTACTTCTTGCCTGGGCAATGGGAGTATACCCCCTCCCCTGCCCCCTCCCTTGGCATGAGAGGAGTGTTTTTTGGAGCCCACCAAGTGGTTCATGAGAGGAGTCCCTGAAGACTTGACATGGCGTGGCTGTGCCAAGGAGACCTCCGTGATCTGTGATTCCTTTTGTCTGCCTTTAGCCTCAGCCTTGTGGAGGGTGCTCATTCCTAGTGATGGAAGATGAATGGCCTGTGTGACAAGCATTTCTAGAAGTCACCTATTGATGTCCCCCTTGTTGACATGGCAGGAACTTTGGACTTTGTGGAAAGTCTTAGATGTTCCCCTGTAACTGTTACACCTGTGCTAAGGATTTTGCTCTCCACCTTCTTCCTTTTAGCTTTAGAGAAACACAAAATCCCACATGCCATCAAAGTGTTCTGACTTTTCAGGAGCCAGAAATTCCCACAGAACCAGGAGTTGTGACAGATAAGACCTCGGAAGAACAGGAGCTCTGGGTGTGCTAACTCTGCAGAGAGAAATGCGGCGGCGTCAGCCCTCCCTGCAGGAGTTCAAAGACAAAGCTGTTCATCCTCGTGCCCAGATGTTCCCAAGCTGGTGACGGCCCTGTGCCGATGGGTTATTTAGATAGTACTATATTTAGCATTTCTGGTGGGGGAGAGGCTGTGGTTTCTTGCTATGGGAAGCAAGAATCTACAGCACTAGTGTATGCCTGCATCCATTCATCCATTGAAGCAATACACACTGGAATACTTTGCGGGCTCTATTCTATATGCATGGGACATAAAGATAAGTATTTTATTCCTACCCTAGGGACTCAACTGTACAAGGGAGTGTGGTACAATTGAGAGCTGTTATAGTAAAAACGAGGGAAGGCCACTTGGGCCAGCAGGAGTAGGGAAGCTCCACAAAAGAAAGCATATTTAAGCTGGACCTTAGAAGGTGAACAGCGGGGCAGGTGGAGGAAAGGAGGAAGACATTGGAGGAAGAGGAAGAAGCCTGAGCATGGCAACAGGCTTTTGTGTGTGTTTTTGTTTTGCTTGGCATGAGAGCTCTAGAGCGAAGTTGCTCAGCTATGGCACTATTGGTATCTGGAGCTTAGATACCTTTTGTTGTTGGGGCTGGGCTGTCTTGCAGGTGGTTGAATGTTTCGCAGCATCCCTGGCCTCTACCTACTAGAAATCCATACCCCTTCTTTGCCCAGTTGAGACCCCAAAAATGTATCATGACATTGTCACATGTCCCCTGGGGACTATTTTGTCCATCTTCTCCACTTTCCCTCCACCCCACCCAGTTGAGAACTGTTCAGAAGCAAACAGACTTGAAAGTCAGTTGGAGTAAAAAGAAATTAGAGACAGGACCTCCAAAATTAAGAATAGGCTGTAATATTTCACATAAATGAAGTCCTGAACTAAGGGTGGCAGAGCAGGAGTCAAGAGGAGGTTCTGAGGAAATGTCAGTGGTAACTTGCCTGTTCTGGGCACCTGGGTGAATGTAGATGACTCTGTGTTGGTGACCTACTAGAATCTCTCAGTTAGGTTTTCAATATTGGATAGGGCCTGGAGGCTTGGCACTGTTTCTGGGTCTATTCTTTTTTAGGGGCTTGAATTGGCCAAGTCCCTTAACTTGTGTGGATATTAGGGTCCTTCACGTGTAAAATGAGTCTGTAAGAATACTTGTATTTCGGAGTTGGACCCAATTTCAGTCTTCTGCATAGCAAAGTAATGGTTGGAAATTATCACGGTATCAGAACTCAGCAACAAATCCTCCAGGTTAAGAGCTCAGACCTATAAGGCTTCAGATGCCGGTTGCAAGCACCAGACTGTTACCTGTGCTTCTGACTGTCTGGCTACAGATTGGAGGTTGCAATCATCCCCTCCTTAGTTTCGATGAACTTGCTAGAGTGGCTCACAGAACCTGAGGAAACATGTACATGTATCAGTTTATTAAGGGACGTGATGAAATACAAGAATCAACACCCAGGTGAAGAGAAACATGGGCCAAGATGCCAAAGAAAGGAGTTTGTGTCTTCTTGGAGCATGGGGCCTGGCTTGGCGGCATGTGAGAGCATTATGGTTCTCCAAGGATGGAGGCTTGTCAACAACAAAATCCCAAAAGCTGTCCCCTGAGGTTTTTTTTTTTTTTTAATGTTTTTATTTATTTCTAGGAGAGAGAGAGAGACAGCATGAGCAGGGGAGGGTCAGAGAGAGAGAGAGAGAGGGAGTCACAGACTGTGAAACAAGCTCCAGACTCTGAGCTGGTAGTCAGCACAGAGCCTGACGCGGGGCTCGAACCCACGAACCGTGAGATCATGACCTAAGTGAAAGTCAGACACTTAACCGACTAAACCACCCAGGCACCCCTGTCCCCTGAGGTTTTTATGGAGGCTTTGGTACATAATCATGATTACTAAGTTACCGGCCTTTGGGTAATTAAATCTCCAGACCCTCTCCCTTCTCTGATGTTAGGAGTGGGACTAGAGTTTTAACCATCTAATCACATGGTTGGTCTTCTTGACCTTCGGGTGGTGTCCACAGGTCACCTCACTAACATAAGAGACACACCTAAGTAATGAGAGGTTAAGAAATGCCAAGAGTCTTGGGGCGCCTGGGTGGCTTAGTCGGTTAAGTGTCCGACTTTTGCTTAGGTCATGATCTCGCGGTTCGTGGGTTCGAGCCCCGCGTCGGGCTGTGTGCTGACTGCCAGCTCAGAGCCTGGAGCCTGTTTCAGATTCTGTGCCTACCTCTCTCTCTGACCCTCCCCTGCTCACGCTGTTTCTCTCTCCTAGAAATAAATAAAAGGTAAAAAAAAAATTAAAAAAAAAAAAATTCCAAGAGTCTTGGGACCTGTAGCCCAGAAACTATGGATGAAGACCAAGTACATGAGAAACCTACTTTGGTGCTCTTGAATGATCAAGTAAGTGGTTCTTAGAAATTACAGTGTTGCCCCTGTGCTTCCTTACACCATGGAATTCTAAGATTTCATACTTGTGGAAGCCCTTCGAAGCCTGCCATACACCTGAAGAAAGGTGTAGGGCACCTTTCTAGCTGTAGAACACTTAGGAGTGAGGGCAGTGCAGATGAGCCACATCCAAGACATGGACAGAGAGGGAAGGCAACAGAGAGCGTGGTGCCTCCAGCTGCAGGCTTGTGGATGATGAGGCTGGACCACACAGCTTATGAAGATCTTGAATGTGGGCACAGGACGTGGGGACTTGGCAGGGAGAAATTTGCTGGCATTGTGGTGATTTACATCTCAACTCTCAGGGGTGGAACTTTGTCACAACATGGTGCTGTTCTTCATCCTTCTGTCAGCAGTAAAAACAGACTCCAGAGCTAAGCGTTAACCAAAATATGAAGGTGCTGTGTAAAACACGAGCAGATGGATACAGCAGGAGAGGGAAGGGCCAAGAAGTGGTCTATTTTCAACATCTGACTTTTTTTTTTAAACCAGAGAACATTCTCTTTTCGCTCATTTCCTACTGGTTTTCAGAATCGTTTTGGACTCTCAAGAGCAGTGGATATTTGAGAGAGGCACTAATGGTCAGGAGGCCTTGTCTACCTCACCTAAAAGAGAGGACCTGTGATCAGAGTGAGGCCTTTCTGATGAGCCACCAACCAGGATCTTGCTCTGGGAGTGTTACGGGTCAACATGAAAAGATTTGTGCCACAGGCAGCCTTCTTGGGAAGCAAGGAGGTGCTCAAGGAGTGCAGGTGTAGTATTGGAGCTTTTCACTCAGCCCATTCACTGGGAAAACCAAGATCCTGAGGATTTGATTTGTTGAGGGAAGTTCTATTTGGATACTGAGGGAGAACCCCGCCCCTTGATAACATGCCTACCAGACACAGCACACCTGTCACACCAATACACGGTTGCCTTTGGCTAAATATTTCCAGTGCCATGTTTCAGTCTTCTTGGAAAGAATAAATATGACCCAGCCTGTGTCCAAAACTGGAATGGTTGCTTTTCTTCTGCACAACTTGTTTGTTGAAAGTGGTGACTACTTGGATCCCTTGTGTTGAGGTGTTGAGGTGGTTCTATTGGGATGTTTCCCAAGGCTCTCATCTGTGCTGTGCTGGGTCTACAGGAACGCCTTGGAACCAGGGTTGGTAAGGACTCCTGGGGAAGGTTGGAACTGTAGACCTGGAATACATCCCTATTTTACCACCTAAGAGAACCTGCCAAGAGTAAATGTGACTCAAGCTTTGTCCAGGACTAGGATGGTGGAACACACTATATGTGTACCTGGGACATGCACCTGTTAAAATAGGGATGCCACACCCACCGTTCATCCACTGGTGCATTTGCTTAAAGCTTACTGGTTATCTAGTGTGTGGAAAACATTTGCATGGAAGTGAGAATTTGGTGAGGAATGAGAATCCTGTTGTCCAGGTTTCTGAGCAACTCTGGGTTTAAAGTTGTTTCTAATTTAAAAGCATTGTGTACAAAACATTTGTAGAGCATGCTTGGATACTTGGTAAGGAAAAGCCCAAGACTGGAGGGTTTATCGCCTTTTCTTGAGGGTCCTGCATTATTAACAGCAACAGTGATAACTCAGACCCTGAAAAATAGCCTTCCAGAGCAGCACTGCCCACCTGATGGTGTGTGAACGCTGCTCAGGTAAGGTGAAGAGGCAGCAGGCAAAGACTTCCTCTTTTGTGTCGAAAATGATGTCCAGCAATGCCTCACTTATGTACAGTTTCAACAGGAAGTGCTGGTGATCCCCTCATTCCATACCTCCTCAAATGGTTGTCCATGATACCTGCTTGGGGATGGAGGAGGGAAGTTTTAGGTGGAGAAGATGAACCTATCCGCAATGATATGAAATTCCTCCCTGCCTTTAGAGTGTGTAAAACATTCATTTCATACAATCATGTCAGTTCCTTGTTCTTTTTCTAAAGCTGAGTCTTTGCTGGTGGCCACATAGAGACTCAAGCTTAGGTGTTCTTTCAAGCTGCACCCCCACTTTTCAGCCAGACCTGAAATGACCTTTGAGTGTGAAACCACATCTAAATTAGTTTCTAAAACACAAGCACTTGGCATAGAAGGCGTGAGCTAACTGACGCTCCTAGGCCATCTGTGGCCATCTGACAGCAGGTTTGGTTGGAGAGTTGTATCCAGTATTACTGTTGAAGAACGGTTCACTTCCAGGTAGGTAGGGTGCATTATTACTGACAGCTACTCCATGATTGTTTTCAACCCTAGGATGAAAGTTAGAGGCATCACTTTGAGGTCTTTTGTTGATGGAGATTTAGGCAACAGACACTCATTTACATTCCTAACTCTGAAGTCAGAGTCTGTTTCATGGCTGCTACTCAGTGAGAATGTGTGTAGGTTCCGGAATATTTTTACCCTTCCTCCTGAGGTCCCAGCAGTGTAGATGCTTTTGTGCCTGTTTGCTGATGTACGCAGGTTGAACATTCTCTCTTGATTCTCAGAGTTAAACTTCTCTGCTCTCTAAGACCATGAGCAAGTTCCCCATTGCAAAATACAGCAGAAAAAAGTTGGAAGAGCTGGATATGGGTGAAATAATTTTTGAGTAAAGAGATTCAGAAGCTGTATGAGTAGCACTAAGGTGTGGTGGAAATGGTATTTCAGCAGTCTGGAATGGCAAAGTATGGAGTAAATGAAGTAGTAAGAATAGTAAATTCTAAAGAAGAACTTCAAAGACCATTTATTTGGGCCTAGGGATGGGATAAATGGTGTCCCTAATTTCATCTGCATTGAGTGTTCACGTGAGGACAGGGGAAGGATCCATGACAGAAGATCTAACTACCTCCCTGTTCAGGGTTTTTTTCCCCGTTATAAGTCGATCTGTAAGCGTAGACCTTTTTTATTTGACTGTTAACTGACCCCCAGTTACTCATTTGACAAGTTTCTACATTATGCTGTGTTCATCACAAGTGCAGCTACCATCCAACCCAATATGTCACTATCACTGTATTGTTGACTGTATTCCTTCTGTGTCTGTCATTCCAGGACTTCATAATTGGAAGTCCATACCACCTCCTGCCTTTCACCCCTTTTCCCATCCCCCCCACCCCCTCCCCTCTGGTAACCATCGGTTCCCTGTATTCGTCTGATTCTGTATTTTGCTCATTTTAAAAAGATTCTGCATGTGAATGAAATTATATGGTATCTTTTTCAGAATGACTTCACTTGGCTTAATACTCTCAAGGTCCATCCATGTCACAAATGGCACGATGTCATTCTTTTTTCTATGGCTGTGTGATACTCCAGTGTGTGTATATACCACACTATTGCAAATAGTGCTGCAGTGAACATAGGGGTGTATGTGTTTTCTGAATTAGTATTTTTGTTTTAAGTACCAACAGTGGGATTATTGGATCATGTGGTGTTTCTATTTTTAATTTTTGGAGGAACTTCCATCTTTTTTCCACAGTGGCTGCACCACTTTACATTCCCACTACCCATCCTGGAGTGTTCCTTTTTCTCCATGTGCTCACCAACACTTTTTTTCTTTTTTTTTTTTTTTTTAATTCTAGCCATTCTGAGAGTTGTAAGGTGACAGCTTCCCTGATGATGAGTGATGAGCATCTTTTCATGTGTCTGTTTGCCATCTGGATGTGTAATCTTTTCATTATGCATTAGTGTCCCTTTTCATATTTCAAACCCATGTGCAGTTTTCCATTGGCCATGGAATAACACGAAGATACTATAATGTGACTTCTATGAGCTTCCTACACCTCTGTGAGTCCCAGCCCTTTCCCTCTGTGGTCTACAGCTTGCCCATCCTGACTCAGCTTTTCAGTGAGTGCTACTCCTCCCTGTCCTAGGCTTGTCTACTGCTAACTTTTTAGCCTAGGATGCTCCTCCCTCCCCACATGCCTAGCCAACTTCTTGTACGTGGAAGTTTCACCTTGGAACTTATTCAGTGAAGCCTTTCCTGAGGGCCTGGACTAGGTGTGGTCCCCTATTGTGTGCTGTGAATGTCCCTGCTTCTGAAGCAGTTAGGACTGCTGAAATAGATGAATCACATATGTGCATGGGTATCCTTGAAGATGGGGACATGTCCTTTCCCCTGCCTTCTGTATCCCAGCATCTTGTATAGTGCCTGTCACATGGTAGGTGTTCCGTAAATCCTCACAGATGAATGAACTAGAGTCTTGTTGGTAGCCCTTGTAGCTTATGGGGATACACAACAATGAAAGAATATTTGTTGAAGAGTCTCAAGATGTGTTTGACTCCTGGGGAGGAGGGGGGAGGCTGGCTTTGTCTTGTGAAAGGAAGATGGAGAACTGGCTTCAGTCCCAAATGCAAGTGTGTAAGGCATTTAAATTCTAAATTAGATGGATCTCTTATAGGCAAAGCAAGAACAGGTCAAGATACTCATGTGTTGGGGGCAGTTCCCAAAAATTTACCCCGAAAAGAGTGGTTGTCATGTGCATTTTCTCAGTTAATGTTGATCCATGAAGTTGTGTTTGCAGAAGAGAGCTTAGCTTGAAATGACTTCAGTATTGGCTTTTGTTGCTTATAGAGGTCAGAGCGGGACAGCTTTTAAATTTAAAAAAAATGGAAACATATGGACTTACCCCTTAGTTAGGGCTGGTAGACTTCTTAATAAGCATCACCCTGAATATCAAGACCATTTCTCTCGGGAGAGCACTATATTAGTCTTTGGTGGTTGAGATCAGGAGTATATACCTACGTGGCAAAAGAGGAAAACAACTATCCAGTGATGACATGATAAATGGAATTTAAAAGTAAGAGCACTTCAGAGAGCTCTGTGCTTGAAGATTTGTGCTCTGGAAAACGGTCTCCAGTGACTTACACATGTGTGATAGGACTGTAGATTGCTTAATTCATATACTTGATTCCTCTGTACAGGGAGAATTGCCTGTTCTAGGAACTATAGTCATGTTGCTGGAAGTAGGATTTTAACAAAGCATTCGTTGCTTGGTATAGGATCCAGGCATATATTTAGCTGCATGGAATGTACCAGGTTTAAGTGAATCTTTTTGCGCATCTTCAGCAAGTAAGTCCAATGGACTTGACGTTGCAGTGTTACCATTGCATTGTAGTGGTTTCTAAGCCTCTGGTATAACTGTTTCCAACAAGTGTACTGGATAAAATGACTCAGCAGTGCTCTCTGAACACCACGTTCTTCCCATCTTGGTGTCAGTTTGTCACTTGTGTATGTACTGCTTACCCTTTTAACAACTGTAGAGCAGGAAACTGGTAAAGTTGGCCTTCACCAGCCACATACATACTTGGTTTGTTCATGAACTTCAAATGCAGATAGTGAATGTGGATTAAGACAGAATTGTGCCTGCTCACATAATCAGGTGTCAGAGTGGAGCCTTTGCTCAAAAGGCTGGATTGAGGTGATGTGTCCTAAGCATGTAAGAAAGCAAAGATCAAAGATAGGCTTGTGATGGTTAGTGATGGGAAGAGGTAGAGGGACCTTCTTTTTGGTAGATTTGACACTTTAATTTTAATTTTTTTATTTCAGAGAGGGGCGGCGTGAGCAGGGGAGGGTCAGAGAGAGAGGGAGGGTGCAGCGTGAGCAGGCGAGGGTTAGAGAGGGAGGGAGACATAGAATCTGAAGCAGACTCAAGGCTCCGAGCTGTCAGCACAGACCCTGATGCGGGGCCCGAACCCACGAACTGTGAGATCATGACCTGAGCTGAAGTGAGACGCTCAACGGACTGAGCCACCCAGGTGCCCCTCTTGATAATTTTTAAGCTTATTTTGAGAGCATGCATGCAAGTGGAGGGGCTGGGAGAGGGAGAATGCCAAGCAAGCTCAGCACTGTCAGCCCAGAGCTGGTGTAGGGCTGGAACTCACGAACCACATGAGATCATGACCTGAGCCAAAACCAAGAGTTGGATGCTTAGTTGACGGAGCCACTCAGGTGCCCCTTGTTTCATTTAAATGACAGGAAATATTGGGTTTTACTGTAAATTTGCTATTTAACTGGGCATTTAATCTGTTACAGTGAGGCTTTTTTTTTTTTTTTTTTCTCTCCCCTGTTCTTTACTCTATGGATGCTGAGTGGCTTTTTCCTATCCCAATATCTCTGCATGAAGTTAAAGTTCTTCATGGCATTCAGGTTAGCTTAGTGTTCTCTCTCTCTCTCTTTCTTTTTTTTTTTTTAAGAAAGAACATGGAGCAAGTTCAGTAGAGATCTGGGTTGGGGCTCAGGAATCTACCTGTGGCCCAGAATATATATATATACATGGCTTTTGAGTTTCTTGTCTGTTCTGGACACACAGAAGAGTTACCTACAGTTCCCTTTGGTTGTAAGTTATAGAGCGCTTCCCAGTGAAGAGCATTTGGAGGAGAGGGAATGTTATTTCCAGTCTGGGAAGACTTTTACGGGATGAGCAAACAGGGAAACCAGGAAGCAGGTGTTGGTGCTAGAGGAGGAGGCGGAGCTAAATTCAGGAGAGAAAGCAGAGGAGTTGGGCTTGAGTTCCCGTGACGCTTCATGGTTCTGCCAGGATTACTTGCCTGTGTCTGTGCTCCCCTGGAGAGATGTCTCCATGCCTCATTCATGCCCCTTGGGCCCCAGTTCCTGTTGGTGTAACAGTAACTACTGAGCACTTACTGTGTGCCACATGCTGTGGTAAATGTTTTCTATACGTCAGTTCGTTTAATCTTAACACCTCTACTGTGGAAGCATTTCCTCACTGGATAGATGGAGAACCCTAGCCTGTGCTAAAAGTTCAGGCCAGTACCTGATACCTGAGTCCTTTTGGAAAAAATTCTTTCATGGAAATTTAGTTGACACAATGTTCTGTTAGTTTTGGGTGTACAACATAACAAGTCTTTGTTATGCTCATCGTAAGTGTAGACCATCTGTCTCCTGTGCAGCGCTATTATTGTCCCCATGCTGTGCCTTTGATCATGACTTACTCCTTCCATAGCTGGAAGCCTTACCTCCCACTGCTTGGCACCCATTTTGCCCATCCCCCCCACTGCTTCCCACTGGCAACCATTGGTTTTGTTTGATTTAGGGGTCTGTTTCTCCTTGATATTCATTCCTTTGTTTTTCTTTAGATTCCATACATAACTGAAATCCTATGTCATTTGTCTCTAGATCCATCCAAGTTGACACAAGTGGCCAGATCTCATCTGTTTTATGGTTGTATAATATTCTATTACATATAAACTACATCTACCTTATCCATCTATTGGTGAATACTTTGGCTGTTTCCATATGTTGGCTGTTTTAACTAATGCTGCAAGAAACATAGGGGTGCATATATCTTTTTGAATTAGTGTTTTGTTTTCTTTGAGTAAATATCCAATAGTGGAATTAGTGGACTATATGGTATGTCTATTTAAAAAAATTTTTAATGTTTATTTTTTGAGAGCGGAAAGCAAGCAGGGGAGGGGCAGAGAGGGAGAGGGGGGCAGAGGATCTGAAGCGGGCTCTGTTGACAGCAGACAGCCTGATGTGGGTGGGGCCTGAACTCAAACTGAGATCATGACCTGAGCCAAAGTCAGACGCTTAACTGACTGAGCCACTCAGGTGCCCCTGGTATTTCTGCTTTTAATTTTTTTTTTTTTTTGAGGAACATCCATATTTTCCACAGTGGCTGCACCAGTTTACATTTCCACCAGTAGTGCACAAAGGTTCCTTTTTCTCCACATTTTCACCAACACTTATTTCTTGTTTGATTCTAGCCATTCTGTCTGGTGTCAGGGAATGTCTCATTGTGGTTGTGATTTGCACTTCCCTAAAAATCATCACCAATCAGTGACATCTTTTCACATGTCTGTTGGCCATCTGTATTGGTCTTTCGAAACATACTCCAGTCCTCTGTCCAATTTTAAACCATTTTTTAGTGTTTTAGAAGTTCTTGATATTTCTTGGATGTTAACCCCTCAGATACCTAAGTCTTAATTAACCTCCTTGCTCTCCAGTTCATAAAGTAAGAGCCCAGTATGAGGGAAGGCAAAGATGATCAGGAGCCAACTGGTGGGGATACTCATGACTTGGGTCCTGCCAGTCTAGGGGACTAATCATCAGCCCTGGGTTCAGGATGCAGCTGATGTCTGGGCCTGTGAACATGATCTTCAGACCTCAGATGTGGAGAGGATAGTGGGTGGTCCTGCTAGGCAAAAAAGTCTAGTCTTTGTCCTCCAGACTTTCTTATGCAGAAGAATGAAACGTGACTCATTTCCTCTTATCAGGGCAGGTAGCTGAGGTGTTCTCACAGTTTCTAAAACAGGGGAGTACCCTGCCAAGTACCCCATACTCAGGAAACCACTATTGTGCTAAAAAGAAAATGCTGGTTTATTTTCAAAGTGTTTTCTTTCCTATCCATAGAAGTATTGCTTCAAAATGGACACATTACACCAAACAGAGGCCATCTCTTAGGACGTATTTGCAAAGTGTGTGTGTCCTCACTTAAATAATGGAGCTACGGATAGCCCACATCTTTATGAGGAGTACATGTTTTTCTGGCCTAGAGGGAGTTGTAGCCTCTTGGCCCTGGTTCTCTGCTTCCCCTCCTTTGCACACTGTGCCTTGGACTCCAGGCAAGGTTGGGGAAGCAGCTTATGGTCCTTTGCTGGAGTGCTCCTTCCTGCCTCAGGGAGCATCTGAGTCCCAGGCCCTGCCCTTTAACAGTTGGTTTTCTTGGGAGCCTACAGCCTATCCACTTAGGTCAATACTGGTGACTTTTGTTGGCTGTTGCTACTTTCTGTGATGAGACTGGTCTGGTATGGAGAAATGCGGTGGATTCTATGCTGTTTGAGAGAGGCTGACCAACTTGACCTATGTCTTCGCAGAGTTCTAGGACAGAATTTGTGTCCTGAGAAAATGCTATGGACTCTCTTGTCAGTTTTAGCCAAAAGGACTCTCCTCACACCCCCAACCAGAGCCCTGATTTTTCAGTTCTAGAGCAGAGATCTCCTGCCTGCTAACCATGGCATCATGTCACTGCCAAGGGTACAGCTGTGAACAAGGCAGACAGTATGCCTGCTCCTGGTGTTTCTAACATGGGGAGGAGGGGACGGGCAATTTGTCCAGTCAGCCACCGGGTTAGACTGTTGGCTCTCCTCTAGTCCGTTTCCAGGAGATGGTGCCCACGTTGCCTTGCTTCAACTTTCAAGGCTCCATTGCAATCCAGTATTCAGTCTGATTCTTAAAGTACACGGTGGTTTAACTCGGCGTGTCCCTGTAAGTGGCTGTATGCGCTTGTTTCTGTGAGTGTTTATAAGACCACTGTGTCTGTGTAAAATACACCCTCAATGGGACCTGGGCCACTGGAATCAAGTTAGCATTTCTCCACAAGGGGGCGACAGCAGAGGACTTGAGGTCACAGATCATTTTTCTGATCATGGCTTTGACCCTTGGGCAAGTTGTTCTGTGCTTTTCTACCCTCTGTTCTTCTCTGTGATACACAGGTGATGACCCTGCTCCTCTTCAGTTTTAAACTAAGGTGAAAGAATTAAAGTACTTAAAGTTACTTAATAATTCTAGGGAGTTACAGTGCTTGGGCCCTACTCTGAGATTTTATCTTAATTACTCAAGTGTGGGACATGGGCATTGGTGTTTTGTTTCTTTTCCTTTTTTTTTTTTTTTTTTCATTTTTAAGACCTGCAGATAATTCTTAAAGGCCATCCAGCCTTGAGAATCCCTTCTCTTGGAGTTTTGAAGTTTAAGTAGGTTTTTAGGCAAGGCTTGGCTATCTATGAACCATAAATTGCAGGACATCGAAAGGATCCCACTAACCTG
This sequence comes from Hyaena hyaena, assembly GCF_003009895.1. NCBI lineage: Eukaryota > Metazoa > Chordata > Mammalia > Carnivora > Hyaenidae > Hyaena > Hyaena hyaena. Next base: position 1,035,979 of record NW_024080666.1, read on the forward strand.
GAGGAAACCCCTTAGGCCTGCTGTTTTCCTGTTATCTAATAGTCGACAGAATCTGCTTCCTGGCCTGTCATTCTTAGATGACACAGTGTACACTGTTCTCATAGTCACTGTTGCTGAATGCTTATAATTCTCTAATGCTATGGGATCACATTTATTCTTGGGACCACTTCATGAGGTACACCTAACTTTGACCTGTGTTGTACAGCTGAGGAAACCAAGGCTCAGAGCTACTCATCAACTTACCCAGGCTAATAAGTGGTGGTTAGGTTCTTACCCAGGCTGTCTGGCTGTGGAGCCCACACAGACATGCTTCTGGACTACATGATGATCCCTGCAGATGGGTAAGTGTTGGGTGCCCTTTTTGACAGGGCACGTACACTTTAGCAGGGACTCTCTGGAGATCATGCTTTAGCTCAAGATCAAAGAATATTCGGGCTGGGATGTCCTGTTCAGCCACAGGTGGGTAAGGAGAGCCCTCTGGGCACATGGGGGTCTGTGGTGACCACAAATAAGTTCGCAAATGAAACCATGAGCCTGCAAACTTGGGGGGTGTCAGATGCACCTGTGGAGCTTTGAAAACTGCCTGGTTTCCACACCCCAGGGACTGATGTAATTGGTCCTAGAGGGTTACCTAGCATAGGAAGCTGTAGAAGCTCTAGAAGCTTCTCAGGTGGTTGTAAGGTGCAGCTGGGGTTGAGCATTACTGCCATGGTCACTCCTCCCTCCAGCCTAGAGCTGCCTTTGCAGCCCCTGCAGACAGACCTGGGCGGGAGGAACCGGCGGCTGGAGAATAGCTCTCCCTGCTGATGCATCTCCATTCACAGGGACCTTTACCTTCTCTGGTTAGTACTCAGGGCTCTTTCCAAAAGAAAAATAAGTTTTTCTTCGGTTATCAAGTCAGATTTCTATCTCTTTAGATATGACGGAGTTAAGCATGGTTAAAACGGGATAGTGACAAGTTCAGTGGCGCTGTAATTGGGTTACGTGAGTCAGCTTATCTTTCCTGTAATCTACCTCCAGGAAACCTGGTAGAGGTCAGACTTGTTTGAGGGAATTCCTTGAAGGTAAGAAAATGAGAGGCAACACAGAACCCTGGCTGTGGAGTTTCTATCTGGCCTGTAGAATCGATGGTTTTCTGTTAAAAGAATGTATTTTATCTTGCTGTTTCTTCCACATTAGATGTTGAGGAACTATGCCAACAGGATACTGTTGGCATCATCAGCAACAAAAACAGTTGTATGCTTAGTGGAGGTGAAATTCACATAAGGTGAAATGAACTATTTAAAGTGAGCAGTTGAGGGACATGGATACATTTGCAGGGCTGTGCGGCCACCACCTCTATCTAGTTGGAGAACATTCCCAGTGCTCCAAGGGAAACCCCTTCCAAATGCTTAGCCTGTTCTCTTGGCTGTTTACTCTGCATTGATCATGTCCTGCCTTGTTTGGCGGGGGGCAGGGGTCCAGAGGCAATGGGTCTTCCTCAGGTGGGTAGGTCTGGAGAGGGAAGGCATGGTGGGTTGTTCACTAAGTCAGCATGTAAAGCAAAATTTGATGGTTAAAATTGCCCTTGGCAGTCCTGTTAATTGCTCATCAAGGTGGCACGCATGACACTGGGTGTCCAGTTCTGCTCAGTAATTCGTGAGCACTTGAAGCCGAGAATCCATGAAATAGGATAAAGGTGGGGAGGCCTGCTTGCAGACATCACCCTCCCCACCCCGTACCATCACAGTGCAGGGTTTCCTTCTTTCTGGTTTCACAGTGAGCTGCTCTCCTCTCTGCACATGGCCATGTGTGTCTTCATTGTGGAGATGGAGGAAATAGGACAGCATCTAGCACAGAGTTGGTACATATTAGGTGCCCAAATGTTTACTTGATTTGAATCTAAAACTTGCTTGATCAGGCCTGTAACACAACATCCTTTAAAAAGAGGAGCATTTATTTGGCCCTCTATTTGTGGAGTTTGCATCAATCATAGCTGCTTCCCTTTTCGTGTCGTGCTTGCCCCTGCTGAATAATTATTACTCTCTTCAGGGATCGGTCACATCACTCTTTGGAGTATATTTTTATGTGAATTCTCTACCCAACTCGATGGTATGTTCCTTAAGGTCAGGGTACAGATCTCCACGTTTGTGCTGATTACATGGTGCTACCCATGGTGTTTTCCATGTAATTCAGGTGCCTCATAAGTGTGTTACTTGCTGATTCCTGTCTCAGCACAATTGATAGAGCATCTGTTATATTGCCAGGGATATGGGGATGCCCAGTTGTGTGTCAGAAAGATCTTGAAGTAGTAAGCTGAAACTGATGTGAAAGAAATGACTGCCAAACCATGAAGTTAATTGTAGAAGGGGTTGCTGCACCTAGAGTGGGGTAGGGCTCACCCAGGGAAGGCAAGTCCAGTGAGGACGGGGCACTGGGACTTGGACTCCGCCCACGTGGACAGATGAGGGAAGGGCGTTCTGGACTGAGGAAACCAGGATTGTAAAGGATGAGGGCAACACACCTTCACAGTGATGGCCAGATGGTAAACCCTTCAGTTTTGGGCTAATAGGGCCTGTGTCACAACTACACAACCATCCTCAAAGTGCAGAAACAGCCATAGACCGTATGCAAAGGGAATGTGTGGCTGTGTCCCAACACAATTTATGGACATCAAAATTTGACTTTCATGTAACAGACATGTTATCATCTAGATAGCACCCTTTTTTCCCTGGCAACTGTTTAAACATTTAAAGACCATTCTTAACTCATAGGCTGCACAATAACAGGCATTACACGAGATTGGGCCCAGGGCTGTAGTTGGCTGACCCAGGCACAAAGGCGGGGAAGTATGAGCACAGATTTCAGGAGCAGAACAGCGAATACTTGGCGTGTGCAGCAATTTGGTGGGTGTGGGTGGAGGCTGAGGTGCTACATTTCTAACCAGCCCCCAGGGAATGGTGAGGCTGGGGTTTTCACAGTAGCAAAGCTCTGAAGTATCAATCATTATAGTCCCCTTATGGCCCTGATGCTGCGCTGGGCTCTGTGGGATAGGAAAATAGAGACAATTTTCTGTCTCTAGGTGCTTTCAGTCTATTTGGAGAGATTTATGTAAGTAGATGGATGGGCCCTCCTAGAATAAGACCTCCCTGGTGCTGAGTGCAGTGTACAGTTGTGGGATCTGGACAGCAGGAATAAGGCTGGATGAACCTCTGTGGGCTGGGACTGGGCCCCCTTGGCTTCCAGGACGTCACACAGCTTGATGTCCACATAGCTTCATTACCTCTGCTCAGTTCCTATTGAGATTTTCCTCATTCTTCTGTATCACTCTTCCCTTGAGTCATTCCTGACCCCATTTATGTAGAGTGGAGACTTTGAGGAGAGTTTCTTGGGCGTGCTGTATTCCCTCTGCCTGGAGGGAAAGGCCTGGAAGCAGGCTCAGAAGGACAGGAGGCTGTAGTGAGGCTGAGGAAAGTTCCCTCATCTGAAGCTGGGTGGGGGGGAACAGGGCCATCAAAGTCCGTGCAGCTGGGCAGAGAGAGGCTTCCGCCACAGCGGAGGAGGTGAGGCAGGAACACCTGAGGGGAGAAGCAGTGTTGACAGTTATGGCTGGCAAATGCTGAAAGTTTGTTCTGGAGGTAGCTTAGAGCACTCTTAACGCCTTCCTCTCAAGTGCAGAAGCTACTGTAAAGCTCGATAGCATCTTTCATAAAGATGCAGTGATTCCAGCGGGCTCACAAGCAAGGAAGATCCTTCAGCTCAGGTCACGATCTCACAGTTTGTGGGTTCGAGTTCCACGTCGGGTTTTGCTCTGATCCCCAGCAGGCCTAAAATAAAAGCCTGCTGGCTGTTTGTGCCCAGGCAGCCGATGGGCCACAAGTTTGGGGCATGGAGCTGTCACCCCACAAGGGAGGTCGGTCATACTGACCCCGGCACACATTCCAGCTGTCCTTTTCAGGATTGCTGAGCATGTCTATTGGCCGTGAAACTGCATGTGGGCATCCATAGCCAAGTGCAAATAGGCCCTGTGGCGATCACATACCTGCAAAATGGAGGAGGTTGTCTCCAGGTGTGAGGAGTGCCTTCAGGAGCAGCCACAGGGGTTGGGGGGGGGGGGGTCCTGATACCTCAGACCTGTGGTGTCCATGGCCATGCACTCCACTCACCTGGGAAGCTCTTCTGTCCCTTCCTGTTCCTGAGCTGGTCTGAGGTGCAACGTTCCCAGGTGATCATAGTGGCTCACTCACCCACCAAGGGCTATGATCTTCCCTGCTGGGAGTTCACCAGCTAAATGAACTTGTAGATCTCATAGCTGCAGGGGGAGGTGGAGTGAGATTTTTGGGCATGTTTGTGGCTCAGAGAATGCACAAATAAACTGAGGTTGCTGACAATTTAGGAATATGTAGGTACACGTTCAATATGCTGACCACTCTCTTTCACTTCTGTAGGAAAGTGGTTTTGTCCCTGAATGCAGCATATCAGAGCAGAGGTCCCCAGGATTGGAAGATTGACTCTCCTGTCTGGGTCTTGGCATGTGTTGTTCTGTTGTTGGCAGCATGATGGGTGCTGCCTCTGCGTTGCTTTTTTGTCCCCCCCAAGGTTGCCGAGCTCTGGCGGACGTAACCAGACGCAGGCCTGGCTGTCTTGCTGGCAGAATTATAATTAAATTGATTTGTGGTGGTCTCTTAGGATCTATAAAGTGCTCTCTGTCCCCAGTCCTGCAGGTTACTTCCCTGTTGTCACGGTATTAGATCACCTTTGATTGGAAATAAGGGAGGAAGATGTGTCCAGGTAGCCTCACAGCTTCTCCGGAGGGCCCCTCACAGAGCAGCACGTATGTAGAAACCTGAAAGCTCTCTCTGAGTTTCTTGTCTTAATCTTCCAGCACACGAGGGTCTGGATTCCTGACCCTGATGAAGTGTGGCGCTCCGCAGAATTAACCAAGGACTACAAGGTGGGAGACCCCAGCCTCCAGCTCAGGCTGGAAGATGAAACGGTAAGTGCAGGTCATGGGCGGGGGAGCCCGGGGCTGGGTGGTAGATGGTGGGCTTGAGTTTCCCCTACAGAGGGAGCCTCTGAGCCCCTTGCATCTCTCTGTTGCTGCAGGTAAACAATAAAACTGTGCTGGGGCTGTCACATGGGTGCCCACCGGTGTCTGCAGCTAAGAGATATCTGGTGGCCCGGGCAGGAACCTGCTCAAAGGGTTCCCTTCATGGGGCTGAGGTGTCAGTGGGAGGTGATGAGGAGGTAGCCTAAGAGACTGGGCCTGGTGGAGTGATCAGAGCACTGGCTCCAGACCCCAGCCTGTCTGGGGATTGGGATCCTGGCTCATCTGTTGTTAGCTCTGTGCCTTTGAATGAGTTCACGCTCTTTCTGTACCTGTTACTTTATCTGTTACAGGGGAGTGAGAGTTGGTCTAGGGGGCTTAGGAGAATAATCTGACCTACTACGTGCCACGTCCTTAGAATAGTGCCTGACACACAAGCACTCCACGTGTGTCCACTGCTGCAGCAAGAATTCTTTAGTGGTTGACTTTCAGGTGGCTTTGGTTGAGAGGAAGACAAGGTGGTTAACTATGAAATCTTCCCCCTATACTGTCCGATTTTCTCCTTTTCATGAGCCTTTTGTGGCCACCCTTCTCGGCATTCCACAAATACTTGAATACTTGCACTGGGCTGGGTCATAGAGGTATAAGTGGCCCTGTCATTAGGGGGAGGTCACAGAAGTAGGGCAAGGCATTGTGGGACAGAGAACAGAACCTGATGAGGTGAAGGTGTTTTAAGAGGTCACAGGAAGCAGCCAGCAGTAGAAGACTTGGGGGAAATGACAGAACAGTGTGTGCTGGTGGCTGCAGGCTGTAGTGTGTTCCCTTGGGGTGTTTTAAAGGAAAGGAGGCCTGTGTACCTGGGGGCAGTTGAAGGGAAGGGGTGGTCAGGTGGGTGACCTGAGGACACAGGCAAAGGTCTTTGGGCTTCAGGGTTTACAGTAGGGGAGGCTGGGAGAGAAACGGGTTTTTGGGAGGAAAAATCTTTAGAGTGGACACGCAGGTTTACAGCATCATGATTGGATAAGTTTATACCTTAGGCTCTGGGTATTCTAAGGGAAGGAAGTCCCACTGAGAAAGATGAATGCTGTGTGAAATCACTCGTCTTAGATTCCATGTGAGGAACAGGTTTTGAAGGGAGTAACAGGAAGAAATCAAGAAGTGGCTTTGGGATGGCTTAAGTTGGGAGGGGTTGCAAGAGCAAGCATTGCTGAGGTGGGGGGCGGGGAGGCTGGAGTGATGATTCTCTCCCTCTGAGACGGCACTGGTGTGAAACATTTGTACCACGTCATTTAGCCTTTGATCGTTTACTGTCTGGATATTTTCCCTTCTTTCAAGCACCTTGGTCTGGTCTTCTAGTTTGTAATGACCTACTTGAGAAATGGACCTTGTCTTACACTTTGCTCGCCTAGCACCTACTGTGGTTGGTGATTAACTTGCTGATGAGCAGAAAGATGAAACCCCTCCTCCTGCCATCTTCTGTCTGCACCCCCCTCCCCAAGCCTATCACTCGGTAACACTGGGACAGTGAGTTTGTTAGATTTTTACATTACGGTGTGTGTGGCTCCTCTTTCCTTCCCTTCCTGGCAGGCAGAGTTGGCTAGCCTCCTCTTGGTGCTCAGGCAAGGAAAAAAAAAAAATTCCCAGCAGTTGGAATCATGGTTATCGTGTTGAATAACTTCCTACCCCACGCCCAAAACGAAATTAGTTCACTTACTTGAAGGGTGTATCTTCTATTCCAACAGATCTCATTTTCATTGATCTTTTAAGTGGGTGGGTATTTTTAAAGGGTTATATGGAGGTAGTGGAGAATGATCTGTGTTCTGGAAACAGAAGATGCAAGCCTCCCCAGCTGACCATCTGCCCAGCAGGACGAATCTTAGCTTTCCGGCAGCCCCCCACCCTGCTCTGCGGCCAGTCAGGGTGCAGTCAGAATGGGTGCCTAGAGCTACCGATATGTAGCTCTTGAGAATTGGTGGCCTCTGAATACCTAGCCCTGTCCAGGTCATTTGCAAACTGTAGTTTGTCCAAAGCGGGCTCCCCATGGTCACTAGGAGTGACTAACCTGAGCTGTGGACCAGACACAGTAGAGCAGATGTTGGGGACTGTCCTCTGCAAGCTTGAACATCTCCATAGCTGACACCTTCCTTGATGTACTGCGCTGGCTGGAAATTCCACCTGGCAGTGCCCCCACCCTTCCTGTCCAAGAGTGGGGGTTTAACTGTGGTGGCAAAGGACGAAAATAAATGAGTTCTCTTCTGGAGAACAGTGTTCCTAACCCCCAGCCTCTATCTTACTGCTCACCTGTGTTCTGCTCAAGGTGGTCAAGCTCCTTAGTGTCCCTCCAAGAGGTTTCTTCTTGGCTGTTTGCTTATTATTTTCATTGTGGCCAAAGACACAAAACATGAAATTGACCATGGTAACCATTTTTAAGTGCTCCGTGCAGTGGCATTTGTACTTCATGTGGTCGTGCCACCATCCCCACCAGCCATGTCCAGAACTCTTGATCTCGCAAAACCGGAACTCCTCACTCTCTGGCAGCCCTGATGGCTCTATTCCACGGTCTCTGAGTGGGGCTGCTTTGGGTTCTCCTAGAAGTGGAATCCTCGACCATTTGTCCTCCTGTGGCTTGTTTTGCTGACCACAAGGTAAGGGATTTTATATTTAAGCCTGTGGGAAACGTCTTGGAAAAAGATCGTGTCCTGTCTTTGTCCCCACAGCTGTGACGGGTGCAAGGCATCTAGGCGTGCCAGCCCTGAGCCCAGTACTGCTTTTAAACTGGATCAACTGTCTCCGTGTAGGCTGACCTTGGGGATTCGTGTAGCTCCTTTCTTGTTTTCCTCCAATAGAGAGATGCTAGGCAGCCTTCCCTCACCTGCCTCCACCTCCCTTACAAACCCCTGCCCTCTAGTGTCAGGGAACCCTCCCCTCCCTGCCTCATTTCCATGGTTTTGCATTTAAATTGTTTTGTGACTGGAGTTCCTATCCAGTGGCCTATAGCCGCGTGCTCCCTGCATGCAAGGTCCTGTGGGAGTGTGCGTGAGAGATGTGTACACGTGAGCTTGAAGGAGGGGAACATGTTGCACCTGTGTCTCGGCACACCCAAGCCCTGGAACGTGTGAGGCCAGGGCCAGAGGATGGATGTAAGCCTGCGTGTGTTTAACAGTAAAGGTATTCTTTATCAAAATTCAAGTAAAGCTGACATTTCTAATTTTTGAAAATGAAAACCTTTAATGTATTAAAGATACAATTGCAACTCTCCACTACTCAGTCTCCATGTAGCTGCCAGTGTAAAGGACCGTGACCTTGAAGCATGTTGTGCCCCTGCATAAACCGAAGAGGAGTGTGAATTGTTGAGAATTGCGAAATACTCCTCCCGTCACGTTGCCATGGTGGCAGATACTGTACTAATTTGTGAGCACGTCTCCAGAGCCTCCGAGCCTGTGGAGAAGCCGGGAAGTGGACATGGGGTCCGGCTGGGAAACAACATTTCTGGGTGTGAATTTTGTTTGCAGCTGTGCCCTCTGAAGGGAAGGATTGACGTGCTCGTTTGCCTGTCTTCCTCTCTCCATCTCTGTCCTGTCCACTTCGTCTCCACGGTCCCCAGCAGTGTCTATCTGGTGTTGGCAGCGTCAGAGTTTGCAGACAGACCATCAGGACACCTGGATGCCATTACCTTCCTTCAGGGACATGTGGCAAGAAATGTGCAGAAACCTTTTCCCTGGGGGGCTAAGGTGTTCGTCCCAGAAGTGTATGTTGAGGGTTGCAGAGCTCAAATGTGTCCCCACCGAAGCTGGGTCCCAGGTGGCAGAGCAACCGTGTCGGTCAGTATGCTTCTGTTTTGTGTCGAAGATGATGGAGGCCTCGAAAGTACAGGGCCTGGGGAAAGGCCCCTCTCACTCCGGTCTAAAAGGACAGGGCCACATGTGTCCAGCTGTTGCAGAGGACAGGCTTGGTTCTTGATGGCAAGAAGCAAATGTTGCAAGAGAACGAGGACCCCTGCACTTGACCATTGGTGCCCTGAGACCTGTGCGTCTTGAGATGCCCACAGGGCTGGTCAGCCCAGTTCAGGTGAAGTGTCAGCCATGTGCACATCTGGTTAAACCAGAGCTAAGAGTGGTTGATACTTGAGTTGCAGTAAACTTCTTAGTGCAGGCGATTTTGAGGACTGGTTTTTTCCTTCTGTTCTGCTGGATTTCTGTTTTTTAATATTTGGTCACTTAATAATTTTTTGCTCTCCATTGCTCAGTAATCCATACTTGAGACAGTCTTTGGCAAGAATAATATGAAGAGCGTATTTATCATGTTTATATTGTATGTATACAGAAAACATGTAAAGTTGTAAAATTGCATACCAATATTAGTAATATTACCAATGCAATTAGTTATCTTGCCTAAGGTAGGCTGTAAATTTTTTAATTAAAAAGATTTTTATTGTCAGTGTGCCTGGGTGGCTCAGTCGGTTGAGTGGTTGAGCGTCTGACTATTGATTTTGGCTCAGGTCATAAACTCACAGTTTGGGAGTTAGACTCCCGCATTGGGCTCTGCATTGACAGTGAGAAGCTGCTTGGGATTCTCTGTCTTTCTCTCTCTCTCTGCCCTTTTCCTGCTCATGCACTTGCACATGGTCTCTCTCTCTCTCAAAATTTTTTTTTGTTGTAAAGTAATGTAACATAAAAGCCATCTTCCCCATTTTTCTAAGTGTACCATCTAGGGCATTAAGTACATGCATACTGTCATGTAATCCTCACTACCATCTGCGTCCTTCCTGGAACTGCCCTTTTCCTCCTCTGTAATCGTGATCTCTTCCATCAGTGAGGATATTTTGCCTGGCTGCTTCTGCTTAGAGATGGGTGAAGCCATGATTTTTGCATCTGCTCTCGCTGCACTCCCTTCCCCCACCCCCGGGCAAGGAATGTTTGGGCATGTCTGGGAACCTTTTGGACTGTCATGATGGAGGAGGAAGGTCTGCCACTGGCATCCAGCAGGTAGAGCACAGGGTTGCTGCCAAGCATCCAATTGTGCAGAGTGGCCAGCACCCACTGCACCCCCTGTCCTAAGTAAAGATGGTAGAGGCTGAGGAATCCTGGACTTAACCCTTGCAGGAAGATGGTCTGGACTGTTCATTGCTGAGAGATCCCAAGTCAAAAGTCATACTGAGATCCCATGATTCTAACAGAGTGTGTCAGCTGTGTTTCCTGCAACAAAATGCAATCAAAAGATGAACCTGGACTCCTTATTTTTATCCTGCTTGTAGTTTTGTTTAAAACTCAAACTTCTTTAAAAAAATTTTTTTTAATGTTTGAGAGAGAGCATGAGGAGGGGAGGGGCAGAGAGAGAGGGAGACCCAGAATCTGAAGCAGGTTCCAGGCTCTGAGCTGTCAGCACAGAGCCTGAAGTGGGGCTCGAACCCATGGACCATAATTTCAACCATGTCTGAGCCGAAGTCAAACACTTAACTGACTGAGCCACCCAGGCACATCTAAAATTCTAACTCCTTAATTCTAAGTTTGTTTATGGCCATTTTCTTTCTTTAATTACTTGTATCATTCATTATTCATCAAAAAACAATTGAGCAATTATATGCCAGGGTCTGGTTATACATCTGTGCATTTGTGGAAATTTGTCTCCCTTGTAATGGATATAATACATACAGAAGTGTATCAGGTTTAGAGTGTAAAAAGGTCAAGGCCAGGAATCATTAGAGATTTAGTGAGATCTTGACTCTACCTTCATGGCACCCTTTTAGACACTCCTCCAAATCCACACTCTTCTTGGAACCCTCTTGGGCAGCTACGTGTGAGTTTCTTGCTGACTTTACAAAGCAGGAATATTTGCCATGGTAGAGAGGATACCTAAATGCTCCATGATTCTCTACTGTTGCGGACGAAATGAGACAAAGGACAAGACACACACAAAAGACAGGCACAGACACAACTCCGGCCGGAGAAACAATTCTACGCAAGCCCCTCTTGCGGTTTATTTCATACCCCAGTAACTGGATACAAACTGAAATCTACAAGATGCATTCCTTTACCAATTAAGGGCAAGTAGCCAAACACATTTCAAGGACGGGGGGAGCAAAGGGAGGAAGCGACCACAACATGTTTACTAAGAGGCCTGCCCACAATTCCAGCCTTCTCTTTACTTCTAAGGAGGGCATGTTCCCTCGTTTGCGAGCGGACCATTAAACTTGGATATTGTGTGCAGGCCTCCTGGCAGAGCATCCTGTTTGCAGGCATGCTTTGCCCAGGCAGGGAGCCCCGTGTGCAGGCACATCCCTGCGTCCCTAACCACGTTTTCTTGTGGTCACTGTCGGGCTCCCACATCTACCCTCTTTGACTTCTAGTTGGGTGCCATTACCACTAGAGGGTGACGTGTGTAGCTCTTGGGTTAACCCCAATTCCTTGCTAGTTGGTAACCGTATGTTTGTTAGCTTCTGTTTCGTCTGGATGTCTTAGCTCTATGGGTAGAGTACAAGCAAGAAGTTGCCTTTATCTACCATGTCTGCTGATTATTAGCTCCAAAACTTTGTGGTGGAAGTTGTCATTCAAAGATGTTTTTATGATTATATTCTATTTATATAGTTCTGTGTAACATGGATATGAATTAGTACGAGAGAGGTCATGAAAAAATCAGTTATTCCTTTCAGCTAATGTTTTTTGAGCACCTACTAAGTATTCTAAAACCAGAGATCCACAGATTATAGAGTGATCGGTACCAATACCTTCCAAAAGATGATTGTGTGACAGTGGATGTCTGTCTGTATTGTCCAGTATGGTAGTCACTGGGCCCTTGAAATGTGACTGTGTATGGTTGAGACCTGAGAAGTTTTGATTGTACTTCATTTCAACAAATGTAACTTCCATATGCTCCCCTATTGGAAAGTGCAGGTGTGGACTAATCTCCTAACCTCCTCCTCTATACTCTCGAGTTGTGGTTAGTCCCAGTATGCTAGGTGGGGACTGACTTGAGAGGCCCATCTCTTCCTAATCTCAAGGGGGAGGTTGAGGTTCCTTCCAGATGGGTGACAGAATTCAGTATTGTGATGAGTGTTAACCTTAAGCCCCCTTTTCACCTCCAGAGGCCTTGTTGTTACATAGTGAAGTCTTTTGTGCCAGAAAGTGTTCATGGTCCCTGATCATGTCCTAAATGCTTAGATTTCAAGTAAAACCATGTTAGCTGTAAATAAAGCTCAATACTAATAGCAATGTTCCCATCAAAATCCTGTTTAAAAAAAACCTTAAGTCTCTCATTCCCAGCTTTCCTCTGGATGAACACAACCCACAAAATCTGCACCTTGAATCTCGAGTCTGCCTGCCTATGTCTTGGCGGCTGCTCTGGGCAGTTTTACGTCTCAGCTTCACTGTAACCAGTGCCACTGGCTTGTTTGTGGGCCATATTTTCACGAAATTGCATATGCTCTTCCCTCTGCACTTGGGAGAGTTTTTGAGGGAAAGAGAAATCTGAGGAAAACTGAAACACCAGCATTTCTGTCTCAGGGTTTAAAGACCCTGTGCTCAGGCACTGGCTTTCTAATCTGAGAAACCAGGGGCTGAGCTAGGTAAGCTCTGTGCTTTCACACTTGGCCATGTCCTGTGCTGGGTACCGGGGATGGGAGGGGAATGGAGAGCCAACAGGACATGCAGAGTGAACATGCTCCTTTCCATGGGGGTGACACACATCTCCGTGGGTGAAGTCTTCAGAAAGACTCAGAGTGGGAGGGTCGGGTCAGAGTCCCATTGACACCAGTGACTCAGCCAGCGATGAAGGGGGCCATCACCTCTGGAACTTAAAATCTCCACACACTCCATTTCCCCTTGTTGCCCATCTTCTGGAAATTCTGTCTGTATCCTGTTCAGGATAGTTTACTGGCCTCCTGCATGGAGTCGATTTGATGAAAGACCTTTGTGCAAAAAAGAGAAGGGCCTTGATTAACACACAAACCCTCGACAGGAACCTGAACGAGGGAAACCTCACTAGCATGGGTAATTGTTCATAATTTGCGGGGATGTCCTTCTATAGAGTTCAAAAAAAAAAACAAACCTAGATTTCATTCTGCAACGTGCCTCTTTGTAAATTCAGGATGTTGTGAGGAGCTGCTTGTCTGTAAATACAGGTGTCTGTCATGTTTTACCTTCTGTTTATAGATCGTGGATATCTTTGCTCATTTGTAAGATGGTCTTCAGAAGCTCAGAAGTCTTTTCATGAAAGTTTCAGAATTGGTGTTGCTAGCTGTCCCCTAGAAAGGTCCTTTAATCTGAACCCACGAACAGTACACCTGTTGGGCCACATCATATTTAAGGTCTTAGAGGGTTTTACACCTTTGCTTATGTGATAAATAGTGCTAATAATCCATTATTTGCATCTGTTTGGTTAATGACCCTGAATAGCTTTTCATGTTCCTTTGTAATTCCTCTTGTGGCTCTTAGCCTGTGCATAATTTTCTGTTGGGGTGTTGGTGTTCTTTTTGGCTTTGTAAAACTTTGGATATTAAGATTTAGTTAGGTAATGCAGAATCGTCATCCTCCACTCTGCATACAGTGTGTTTATGATGGATTAAAAATTCTATTTACATTCAAAATACAAAATTTGGTGGCATACTTCTTGCGTCATCCTCTAAAAGTACTTCCTTCCAAAGCTCTTGAAACTACCTGACTACATTTTGTTGTTTTGTTTTTTATTTCAGTGCGTTTTTTCATTTGATTTTTTTTCTTTTTGGTGTTTTACCTAAAACTTAATTTGATCTTTGAGGGAATGAGTACACTAGCTCTATTTTTGTTTTTCCTAAAAGGCTTCAAGTTTATCTGCTATTATAGTGGAAATTCCTTTTTAACTATTTGCTTCAGCATTATCCTGAACAAATTTTCCTTCTGTGCTTACACTTATTTCTGGATCTGCTACTAGGTTTCACTTTGCTGCCGATCTCAGCCCACCATTACTATACTTGCTGGCTATAATATACCTTCATATCTGGCTGTGCATGACCATCTAAAAGTGGGAGGAATAGGAGAGAACACTGACATTTATGTTTTTAAAAACCTGTTATTCCAGTTAAATTGAGGCCAAGTCCATCGAATTTCCTGAAAGTCTTTTATAGAATAGTGGTTCTTAAAGTATCTATAAGCCACCTGTTGCAGAACTACTTGTGGATTTTTCAAAATTTCAGATTCCTGGACCCCACCCCAGGGCTCCTAAACATTATAAGTAGTGTTTGAGGAAACTGTTTTTACAAGTGCTTAGAGGATTTTTAACAACACCATAAGGAGCTTAGAACATGATAAACCATAGCTAAGATTCTCCTGTTTAAATACCAAGAAAGAGCATCCTCTTTTTATTATGTAGATAGTACATAATATAATAGTGTGTACATGAGTCAGTTTTAAATATAACCTGTCAAAAAGCATCATTGAGTACTCCTGTCCAACTGCTATGCTAATATAAGAAGAGCACCTTGCATTTGAGACTTCTTGATTATACACACATATAGATAAGATTACTGCCCTAGAAGTAGCTTGTTGTCAGGTTGTTGAAGAGTATATGTACAGCTGGAGGGCATTTGTGGAGAGCAGTTAGTTAAAAGGCAATTCAAAAAAAAGAACATGTTGGATGATGGGGCAGAGGAAGGCACCAGCATTAAACGGGACGAAGGTTGGCTGCACGGGAGAAAGAGCAGTGCCTCTTCAAGATTCAAGACTCAGTAAGTATCTAAACTTTGAAAAGCCAGTAGACCATGTCATTATATCCTGGTGTGCTTCCTGAATCTCTCATGTCGTTCAGTCTTTTATCCTGATACACTGAGTTTCTGTTACCGGCAAATTTTCCTCCTGGGCTGGTCTTAGGGCAACACAAGTACTTTGTTCAGTCTGCCCATCTTTAAAAGAAGGTGGTCTATCTTCATCATGTATGATCATGTTAGGACAGTGATCCTAGCTACTCTGACAGGATATTGGATGCAGGCTAAATGGTTCATAACGCTGCCTTTTTGTGTCTATTACTTGAATTTCTTTAGATTCGGGAATACCCCATTGATGTCCAAGGCAACCAGCTGCCCTTTTTGCGGAATCCAGATATCTTGGTGGGAGAAAATGACCTAACTGCCCTTAGCTATCTACACGAGCCTGCAGTTTTGCATAATTTAAAGGTCCGTTTTCTGGAGTCGAACCATATCTACACTTACTGTGGTAAGTGGTGTGCATCTCTTGGCTGCATGTGTTTGAAAGTACTTATGATCTTGAGACTTGATGTGTTAAACTCTAATGGTTAGGAATCCTACTAGCATTCTCCTAAGTACCTCTCAACGGAGACCCTTGAAAGGTTTGCAATCAGTGAATGTAGCTTAATTAGGCTGCCCTACATCTCTGTGGGGTGATTGGTGTTAATCACAGCTCAGCCAGGGAGGAAATGGACCACACAATGTGGCTTAACTGACTTAGGCATAGTCCTCGAGCCTATAGGGGAGCAGTAAATACATCGCAGGGTCCCGACTCGGGTGTCTGCTCTCTTCACCGAGCACACTCCTATAAACCTATGCCTGCCTGGCTTCTGTTCTCTGCCTGAGAAAGTCCTGTCTTTGTCTGACTCTCTCCCTTCCCATGTACAGATGTGGTGCATGATGAATATTTATCAAATTCATGAGCAGAAAACAAATACTTTATAATAAAATGTCCTGAAAATCTCCTATTTGGTTTTCTTGAAACATCTCAATTTCCCACATTCCATTTTTTTTTTTTTTTTTTTTTGGAGCATTAAGTGGGATGGTAAAATCTGGTTCCTTATAAACCATTGTCTGAGGGGCAAATGATTTTAGGATCTGCTTGAGGAATCATGCCATGGGCTTCTTTGTGGCAGTTGTCCCAGCTGTGCCTCAGAGCCATGGTCTTGTCTGTGATCACAAGGGAGGCCTGGGGACCAGAGTTATTTTCACAATGATAATCCACTTAGGTTTGGAATTAGTGGGTTGACTACTAAGTTTTGGTGAGCTTTTCTGCCAGACTTCAGTGCTTGAGAAGTAGTTGCCCCCAATACAACTTCAACCCAGCTGTTCATGGCGATACTATTTGAAAAAGACCATCAGTATTCAGAGGCTTCAATTGGGGTTTTTTCCCAACAATAACAACGAAAATCTCTCATTTTGGGAGAAAGGAATAAACGACCATCAGCTTCAATTTTTAAAGGCATCCCTTTTAGAATACGTCCTGATGTCTGTACATTTTTACCCAAATGCTCATTGGCTCCTATAGCTTCAGCTATTGAGAGTGACCAGTGTGGCCCAGAGTTCTGAGTTATCAGGACACACGTGTTGCTGCTCTGAAAGTAGCTGAGGTATTTTAGGAAAATGTACAGCCTTAGAGTATAATACCAAAATTTGAATGCTATCTGAAGTAGAGTTTTATACAACTCTCTAGCAACTAGTAGAACATGTAAGGCTGCTTTGAAGAATTATCCATGTCATTAGCCTTATGGGAATTTATCAGGGTTTGGAGCCTTATTTTTTGGTTCAGGTTGTCTTTTTGAGCAAAGTTCCATTTGAAGCCTTGGTGGGTGTCCTTTTCCTCCCTTAGCCCCTTCCCCTTAGGCTGAAATGTAACAAACAAGATTATTCCAAGTATTCTCTGGTATTTCTTTCTTTTAAGTAGACTTTATTGTTTAAAGCAACTTTAGGTTCACAGCAAAATTGAGGGGAAGATCAAGATTTCCCATATAATACCCTCCCCCCCCATACGTACTTAGCCTCACCCACAGTTCGTGTCCTCTTCAAGAGCAGTACGTTTGCACCAGTTGACGAACCCACAGTGACACATCCTCCTCACCCAAAGTCCATAGTTTCCATTAGAGTTCCTGCTTGGTGGGGTGCACTCTGTGGGTTTGGACAAATGTATAATGACATGTGTCCACCATTATATCCTAACCGCAGATCCACTGCCCTAAAATCCTTTATGATTTGGTTCCCTTCTCCCCGCCCCCCCACCCCCCCCCCAGTCTCTGGCAACCCTTGATGTTTTCTACTGCCTTTACCATTTTGCCTTTTATACAGTACCATGGGGTTGGACTCCCTATATGTGGCTGTATACCCATTAGCTTCTTCCACTTAGTAATACTCATTTGAGCTCCATCCATGTCTTTTCATACTTTGATAAATCACTTTTTATAGCACTAAGAGTCCATGGTCTGTATGTATCACAGTTGATTCATTCACTTACTGAAGGACATCTTAGCTGCTTCTAAATTTTGTCAGTTGTCAAAGCTGCCATGAACATCCACATGCCAGGTGTTGGCGTGGATGTGTTGTCAACTCCTTTGGATAAATACCAAGGAGTGTGAATGCTGAATCCTACGGTAAGAGTATGTTTCATAAGAGACCGCCAAAGTGGCTGTACCACTTTGCATTTGAACAGCAATGAAGAAGAGTTTCCATTGCTCCACATCCTTGCTTAGCATTTGGTGTTGTCTGTGCTCTGGATTTTAGCCATTCTATATGTATAGTGGTGTCTTTTTGGTATTTCATTTGCATTTCCCTACTGACAGATGATGTGGAATATCTTTTTAGAGGCTTATTTTCCATCTGTGTCTTAGGTGAGGTGCCGATTTCTATATCTTCTGCCCACTTTTCAATCAGGTGGTTCATTTCCTTATTGAGCATGAAGAGTTCTTCTTATATATTTTGGGTACTAGTCCTTTATCAGATATGGGTTGTTTTTGTTTTTTTGTTTTGTTTTTTGCAAATATTTTTTTTCCTTCTCTAGTTTGTCTTCTCATTTTCTTGACTTGTGTTCCTTTTCAAACACCAGAGGGGAGCACAATGGAGGAGATCTCCCAGCTTGGCAATAATTTTTCCATTCCTGTCTTTCCTCTTCTCCCCAAGCCTGGAAAAGCTTAAATTTTTGTGCCCTTGTCAGTGGTTCTTTTGATATCCAGAATGTGCTCTTTTGGGAATGAAAAGGGCATGCATTTCTCTTGAAGATGATAGAATTTTTTTTCTTTCTACATTCTCAAATATTATGTGCCCTTCCATAAAAGATCTGGAATGTTAGAGGATTCGCTGACTCTTCCTGAAATATGCATTTATTGAGTCCATCGTTGTATATGTGTGGGGATGCAAGTTAAAAAAAAAAAAGTAAAAAGAAAGAAAATACATGATGTGATGTAAGCTAATAAAAACCTAACACACAGTGCTTACTATGCAAGATGCTGGTATAAGTTATCCTAATCATTATCCTCAGGACAGTAAAGTAAAGGTAATTACTGTTCCCAATATTATAGTCCAGGAAACTGAGGCACTTAGAGGTTAATTTGCCAGAATCACACAGTTCATAACTGGCTGAGTCAAGATTTGACCTTAAGATATGTAAACCAATCATGTTAAGTGACCACAATTTGTTTGTGTTCAGTTAAGATAACCCATACACAGAAGAAAGTTGTTTCCTAGATTTCAACTCCGAGATGGCTTTTAAAGCCTAACACCTGTTAAAGCACCTGGGTGGCTCAACTGGTTAAGTTTCTCACTTTGGCTCAGGTCACAATCTCTTGTTTTGTGGGTTTGAGCCCTGTGTTACGCTCTGTGCTGACAGCTCAGAGCCTGGAGCCTGTTTTGGGCTCTGTGTCTCCCTCCCTCTCTGCTCTTCCTCCAGAAGAAGGAAAAAAAAAACATTAAAAAAATATTAAAAAAATAAAGCCTAACACCTATTGACAGAATTAACCATCCTCTTCTCTCTGGTAGTGCAATGTTTTTATGTATTTCAGGAGTTCAATTTGAGCATTAGTGTACATGTGTGTGCATGTACATGTGCTTATTCCATGTGCTTAGGCATGTGGAGGCCCAGCCTTCACCAGGGTCTGGCACAGTGCCTGGTCAACACACAGACACATCCTGATTTAGTTGTGATTGGTTATATTTCTCATGTTTGGATATGAACAAGGGTCTTTGAAAGTGGATGTCAGGTGACTGTCTTGCTGTCAGAATCTGACTGCGTTGTCTCTTTGCAGGTATCGTGCTTGTTGCCATTAATCCTTATGAACAGTTGCCAATCTATGGTCAAGATGTCATCTATGCCTACAGCGGCCAAAACATGGGAGACATGGACCCCCACATCTTTGCTGTGGCAGAAGAAGCCTACAAGCAGATGGCCAGGTAAGAATGACCTCAGCCCAGGAGTCCTTCTGGGTAGTCTTTCTGGTAGGAAGAGAAGTTTCTACCTTCCGTGGCTACTTTTGCCCAGCAGTCAGGCGGTGCTCCTGGGATTTAGTAAAAGTATTGGAAACCAAACCAGTGCAGGCTCTCTTTCTTCATTTACTCATGTCTTCATCTTATTCTTGGGAACATGAACCTACTCTGGAAGAACAGTGGCTCCCAAGACCTCGATAGCTTTGTGAGCAATGAAATAAATGTATGCCTTAGATCTCCCCTCTCCTTGGCTTCCTTTTGGCTCTTTTCTCCCCTCCTTCATTTTCTAACATCACCCTTCATTTTGCAGATGCCACTGCAGACTCCCTTTGAAGGAACCAGGACTCCTCCACAGCTTCTTTACATACCAAGCATTTGAAATAGGAATTTCAAAGTAGTAGTTGTGCATAGTGGGTTGGAGTTTTTTTGTTTGGTGTTAGAGTTTCTAGTGGGAGAGGTGATTATATTAGGGTTCTGCAGGGAAACAGAACCAGTAAACCAGGTGTGTGTGTGTGTGTGTGTGTGTGTGTGTGTGTTAAGAATAGTCTCACATAATTGTGGAGACTTGGGAAATCCAAAACCTGCAGGATAGGCTGGTAGGCTGGAAACCCATGGAAGAGTTGAAGTATTTCAAGTCTGAAGGCAGTCTGGTGTCCTAATTCTATCTTGGAGTAAAGCCTTCTTCTGATAGGTTGAGGTCTACCAACATTATGAGGGGTAATGGTAAACAAATGGTAAACAAAGTCTACTGATTTGAAATGTTAATATCATCTAAGAAAATGTCTTCACCAGTGTTTAACCAAATGCCTGGGTACCCTGGCCTAGCCAAGTTGACAACTAAAACTAATTACGACATGGGTGGTCTTGAGCTATTGAGGCAGAAGGTAGGGAAAGAAAGTTTCATCAAAGTTTTGGTGGAAATGCGTGTTCCTGTTAACACTAACATTCTGGATCTTTTCAGCCATCTTTCTTGCCATCTCTACAGAACACTCTGTAAGGAGCTAGCTGCAAATGTAGGAAAGTCCTTCATGGGGAGAAGGGCTGCTTAGGCTACTTGAGTGAGCAAGAGAATCCCATTTCAGATGATCTGTGCTTCAGTGGATTTCAGAGTATAATTATCAGCCCAATGAAAGTTTCCAAGAAGGAAGACTGCTTCCCTAGGCTTGTTTACAGATTTAGTGTGTTATTGCTGGTTGCAGAGTTCAGTATATAAAAAGTTCTGCTTCCTTATAGATCTATACTACGTTTGAAATAAGTAATGATGGGAGAACTGAGCAGTTTAACAAACAGAATGATCCATAACCATTTTATTTCTCCTAAATGTAGTAGGAGAGTAGGGGGGGCACTAAAATAGTCTCAACCTTTGACATCTCTATTGCCATAAGAAAAACCATGTACTGTATAAATCTACTTCAGGGCTTGGCCAGAAATTACTTAGCTCAATAACTTACTACAAACCTAACTGAAAGCATGGTTCAATGTAAGGCCATGTGGAGAGAAGAATGGGTTTTCATATGTTTTAGTACATAGCCCTGTTGATGTATTACTGTGGGAGGTCAAGTGTATGCCACAGTGGACAGAGATTTGGGGTCTGGACAGGCTTCGAGGCCTTGGGAGACTCCCTTAAGCTGAGCCTTCAGCTATCTTTCTCCTTCGGAGGATGGTTTTTTTTTGTGGCTATAAAACAAGGTGAGTGTGGGTTACTTGTGACTTCCTACTATGCTAAAAGTTTTAGTAGCTCTTTGACTTCTCTTTGGATGGAGGTCACTGATAAATATTTTTTGTCTCCTCCTCTTAGCCACTTGTGCTTAGTTGTATCAGAAGTTGTTGTTCTTTACCAAAGACTTCTTGAGGTGCCCCGATAGCTTTTAGAGTCCCCTAGCCTCCAGCTTTATCCACACCATAGATCCTCTTGCCTAGATGCCTCCATTCTTTCCTTCCATGCTTGAAGCTGGGTTCATGGTTCTTCTATACTTGGGCTATTTCATTTGTCGGGGTCCTTGTTCACAACCATGAGAAGGGGATGTGACTGTTCAGGGTGATGGTAATAAAACCTTGCCCTAGGGTTATGAATTTGGCAATTAAGAGGCTTGGAGGTTACAGTTGGATGAGGAATTGCTTCCTGAAGGGCTTTAAGTTTTATACTCCTTGTACCCACTGAGTCCTAAGGTATAGCCAAATAATTTTGCTGAAGTTCTTCTGCAATTTTTGCTCATGAGCTTACACTAGAAGTAGAAGACCAGCACGTGGGGTCATAGGAGAGAGCTATTTTTGAATATGGTGGTGTCAGCTGCTTAGGGTTTCTGTTACTGATCTGAGAGACCCATTGGAAGTCCCAGCAGAATCTTTTCTGTGGAGGGAAAGAGGGGGCCTACTGGTCAGCTGCAGGGAAGGGAGGATTGTTGTTATATTTGCAGTAGAGACCTGCTCTGTTAATTCTAGAGGCTAGAACATACTCAACAATACTTGCCGACTGTGCTCTTCCTGATGCATCAGTAGTAGTTGAAATAATTATGCTATTGAACAATGTGCTTTGAATCTGAGCCTCTAGCAGCTGGGAAAAATGAAAGGTATAAGAAACCAAAGTTAATCACTTCTAGTCTTGGGGAGACTGTGACTTAGTTGGCCTTAGATTCAGCAAGTCGTTTTCTTGGTTCACTGAAGAAATTATTTTTCTTTCCTGATATTATTCACATCAGGGGCTCGTGATGCTCTGAGTGGGTTGGGGAGCCTGTCACAGCTCAAAGGAATAAATGCAAGCCATCGTCCCCATCCTGAGAGCTCCCACAGGGTGCTGTGCTGGAGGAAAAAGGTGGAGGCACCAGGATATCCAATGTCTGGTCACTGTCCCCATCCCTATTGAAGTCACTAGGGCTGGACTTGAGAGTAAATGGAGATTTGCAGTGAAGAAAAAGATGAATCCTGTCAAACCTCACATTCATGAAGTTCTGGCCACTGCATGAGAACTTCTAATTCTCTGTGAGAAGGGGACTGACCTCCACTGCTTACTACTACCCCTTTCTCCCAAAGATCCAGTATGCCTGCTCTTCCAGTCTAAAAAACTTAACTTTCCCCAACTCTGCAGCACATAGTCTGGTTGGAGAGAGAAAACATAGGCCACAACACTTGTAACAGCAGAAAGTGTATGTAAAAGCCATGCATGGGTCATTTGAATTGAGTTTGGAGTCTTGACTATTGCAGATGGTCCAAGAAAACTGTATGATTAAACTGGGTCTTGAAAAACACCAAATGACAAGTGTTGGAGAGGATGTAGAGGAATTAGAATCATGTGCTGCTAGTGGGAATGTACAATGTGCAGCCGCTTTAGGAAAGTCTGACAGTTTTCAATAGGTTAAACACAATTACGGCATGACCCAGCAAATCCACAATT
This sequence comes from Hyaena hyaena, assembly GCF_003009895.1. NCBI lineage: Eukaryota > Metazoa > Chordata > Mammalia > Carnivora > Hyaenidae > Hyaena > Hyaena hyaena. Next base: position 1,058,557 of record NW_024080666.1, read on the forward strand.
AGATAATTACCCAAGAGAAATGACAATATGTTCACATAAAAGCTTCTATGCAAAATGTTCATTATAGCATTCCTCATAAAAGTCAAAAGGTGAAAACAATCTAAATATCCATCAGCTGATGAATGGATAAAAAGTGGTCAATTCATACAGTGAAACATTTGGCCATAAAAAGGAAGAGTCATGCTACATGCTACCACAGAGATGCAACTTTAAAAACCTGCTAAGCAAAAGAGGCCAGACGCAGAAGACCACATATCCTGGGATTCCGTTTACATGAAATGTTCATCTAGAGAGAAAGCATGTTAGTGTTTGCCTATGGCTTGAGGTTAGAGGTGAGATGGGGAGTGGTTACATGTGGGTATTTTTTTAGGGAGGGGATGAAAATGTTCTAAAATTGATTGTGGTGGTGGGTCTACAGTTCGGCACATTTACTGAAAATCTTTTGAAATGTATACTTCAAAAGAGTGAATTGGGTGTTGTGTGAATTATCTCAAAACAGTTAAAAACCAGAGGTATGGTCAGGGACCAATACCTGTGAAAGTTTTAACCTACATGGTGAATGGGTCTGTAGGGGGCTCTCGACTGTACAGTTGGGACCCAGACTGGAGACCGGTGAAAGCCAGGGTCAACTTTGGGAAGGCTGTGTGCTATTAACAGAGGGGATGAAGAGATGGTCAAACAAGCTTGGGAAACCCTGGATTGATCCAGTGAAACATCTTTAATACAGAGCGTCTTGGAGGGGCGATGTTGACATACTTTCTGAGCTGCCAAGGTGGAGATGCATTATGCTGAGCTTGCAAATCCTACGTAGACACAACACTGTTTCAGGGGTTTTCTCAAGGGACTGATCTCACTCTTTGGGAAACACTGGCCTCAAGTATGGAGACATTTTAGAGCTTGTGTTAGATAAGGAGGTAGGACACAGAATGTTCAAAGAACATTTTTCCCCCAGTGGAAACTACTTCATAATCTTTCCTTTCTCCACATTCCTATACCATTTCCAGGGATGGGAACATCTTATAAGCAGCTTAGCCTCTTGTGGCTATAACTTACCTGTTGTAAATGGCCCTGTATAACGAATAATAGGGAACTATCCAGTGTGAGTCCTGTGGCACATACCCCTTTCATTTGTCTTAGGGCATGGAATTGACGCTCAAGGAAGAACAGAAGGAATCAACATATTAATGCATTTCTCCAAGTGAGATCCATGATCCCCACCATGCAGGCAAGGATATGATTTAAGGATATTAAATTATCAGCCAAAGTTATGAAGAGAGTAAATGGGTGATGCTGGTATCCAGGCTTGGTCAGTTTGCCTTGAAGCCCCTGCATTAGCTGAAGTCTTATTTCCTCCCTCAGTGGTACCTACTGACTGATCGAGATGGTCTTCCAAAATAGAGCAGACGCTGGTCCTCTGGACACTGAGAGCCAAAGGGTAGACCTTTTCCCTTTGGTTTAAAAGTATTTAAGGTTCTACAATGAGACTGAAGTTTCGATGCATTTTCTAGCTTTGTTGGTGAAAGCAGGCCATCTTAATGGGCTGGCCAGGTCTAATCCCTTTTTTGAGTTGTAGGGTTTTTTTGTTTTGTTTTTTTGTTTTTCCTGAAAGAGTAGAGACACTGCAAAGCAAATCTATTTGCTCAGGTAGCCAAGGTAATTGAACACACACATTTCCATCTTGCCAAGCTGTGACTAGCGGTGAGAGATGGGACAGCTATTGCCTGGGATCCTGGGGAGGGAGGGATGGGGAGTGCAAGCAGACACACCTGTGGTCGGGGCCCAGTGGTGAATAGAACAGATTGTTGTAGGCGGGAGCCTTTCTGGAAATGAAAAGGAGCTCCTTGAGAGCAGAAAGCCTGTGTTCAAGCGGGAGAGAAGGAATTGAATTTATAAACCCTGCTTGGGTCCCTAGAGAGGGTATCTTGGTGGATTTGTGTCCCTCGAAGTATGCAAGATTAGTAGAGAACTTGAATGTCTTCCAGGGAACAGTATGGAAATGAGTATCCATAGTATTAAAAGGGTACCCCAGAAACCTAGAGGCCTTTCAGGTAAGCAGGAGGAAGGGAGTTAAAGGGATAAGTACAAGTAGAAAGGAGAGGGTGGAGATGTGTGTTGCAAAAGAAAGGAGATAAACTCTGTTTTCCATCTTTGGAGGTCAAAATGATTGGACATTATCCTGGTAATTGGGGTGGAGTATTTGTGGGTTATAGGAGAAGGGACTCAGGACTGTTTACAATCTCTTCAGCTACAGACTCTGGAATTAGGGTTGTTGGGAAGATAATTTTTAAAAAGAACTATATGTAGGTGGCCTAAATCCACATTTTTCTTTGGGATCATTTTAGCTAGAATGGTGTTCATTTCTTCCTTATTCTATGATGTAAAGTAGTTGTTACTCAGGATTTTTGTACAGTTTGGGGGAAGTTGAGAATGTGAAGTACTTTGTGATTGGGCTCCTATTTTCCGTGAGAGCATGGTCATTCTGAGGAGAGCAGAGCCAGGTTTTGTTGCACTGTGAATTGTTTGCTGTTCAAGGTCTGTTTCTGGTAATGTGGTCCATGGACAGACGCTTTGGCCTCTGTGGTTCTCTGTGTCCTAACCCCCTCCTTTTTTCCCCTAAAGCTTACTTTTTATAAAGTTTCTCTTACAAAACTTCATGAAGTTTTTTTGAGAGAGGAGGCAGGGGAGGGGCAGAGAGAAAGAGGGAGACAGAATTCCAAGTGGCTCCACACTGTCCACACAGAGCCCAACTTGGGGCTTGAACTCCTGACCTGTGAGATCATGACCTGAGCTGAAATCGAGAGCTGGGTGCTTAACCAACTGAGCCACCCAGGTGCCCCTTGGTATCCTCACCCTTTATGAGAACATTGACTCTACCTCCGGGACTTGGACCCAGTGGGAAATCATGAAGAGCCTTAGAAAGCTGTTGAGCACTGGGAACATTTGGAGTGTGGATGTTGAAGTTCGTTGGCTGTTGTTGAGTACAACAAATGACAGAATCACTGGGACGGCCAGTGAGGAGCACTGACTTGTTGAATTTTTACAACAAACTTTGAAATTATGACTTCAGTCAACCCCAATTGATGAAGTTTTGTTTTCCTTCCCATTCATTATGACTTCAAGTCAGGACTGGTCAGGACTAGATTGCTTTAGGACAAGATGTAGGAGATGCTCAGGATGTCTGCACACAAAGGAACAGCTTTTAATTTCTTCTCTGACATTATCTCTTATTTCGAGAACATGTCCTGACTAGTTCCCCTCTGTTCAGATTCTTCCTGGGATGTTCTCTTTACCTAAAGATTACCCTTTGTAACCTCTTAGCTAGAAGAGAAAGCACTATAAAACCTATCATGTTTAAAATTCTAGCTTTATTGTTTAAATTTCTGAGTGTAGGGGAAAGTTCTTTAAATGTGCAGTGAATGTGGTTAATGATAACATCCCTATGTTAAAAGAAACCGTGTAAGTGTGTATTATTCTCTGCTTTTAAAATGGCGAATTTAGAAAAGAATACCCTTGGACTCTTAGTTGTCCCTCTGCCATGTACCCAACATGCTTCGTGAAGTTAAGGCCCATATCAAAACTCACAGAGCTGAAGGAGTCTTCAGTTGAGCAATCCTGACTCTTTCTCTTACCCAGGGGAGTCCAACATGATGGAAGGAGAGAGGCTGTAGTCCTGTGGTGGAAGTCGGTTGTGCTGTGAGAATGCCAGAGACTATGTCCCACCCACCTGGTCCTTTGGATGCTGCTTGCACCTCCCTGGAGCAGGGAACTGTCTCTGAATGTTGCTGTATTTAATGGCTTTCATCATCCAGAGTTTCTGTATTTTCTAGTGCTCTGCTGGGTCTCCATTTGCTTTCACGCATGGGTCTGAGCTCAGTGAAGCTGTATAAGATGGCGGACATTTTCTTAGACATGGTGGCCCCAGCTTGAGGCCAAATCCTGGCTGCCATAGCCATACCTGCGAGTGTGGTTTTCAGACCCTGTCCCAGGGCAGCCACCCTTAGATCCCATTTTTTAGTCTTTCTGATATGGGTGCTCCTTGGTTGTGGTGTGCCAGATGAGGTGAAGAGTTGATTTTCATACAGAATTCCTGTTGGGGGAGGCTACAGTGGCATCGGCTTTTGGCGGCCATTTCATACTGTTGCTTTTGCATAAGTTTGCAAGCTGTTAAAATTCTGTGCCTCCTGCGTATAGGAGGATTAGGAGGAACTTGACGGAGGAACAAGGGGGAGAAGAAGGGCGGAAATGGTGGGGGAAAGGGAGAGAGGCAAACCATGAGAGACTCTTGAATGCTGACAAAAACTGAGGACTGATGGATGTGGGGGGGAGGGGGGGATGGGCATGGAGGAGGGGACTTTGGGGATGAGCACTGAGTGTTATGTAGAAACTAATTTGACAAACTATTTGTAAAAAAAAAAAAAAAATTCTGTGCCTCCTGTACCAACCTGCCCACATATGCCCAAGAACTATTTTTTTTTTTTTTTACAACTTTAACTAGATCTAATTGACTGGTAGTAAAGTACATAAACTTAAAATGCAGTTCAATTTAAATTGCATGTACAAGTAGACACATTTTGACATTTATGTACCCAAGAAATCATCACCACGATTCAGATAATGAACATTTCCTTACCTCCCAAAAGTTGCCTTCTGTTCCTTTGAACTCCACCCTCTGCTCCCAGATAACCCCTGTTCTTTATCACTATAAGTTTAAACTTATATTAAGATATGTTGCCCTCACTCTGCATTTGCACAATTGGACATGCAGATCTACCGAATCTGTTGCCTCTGCTCTTACCTGTTGATGGAGTGTTAATCTGGGTGGACTCCTGTAACAATTGGGGAGCTGTTCCTTCTCTAGATACTAATAATTGAACTAAATAGGTACACAGGTGGTTGCCTGTATTTTTAAATAGTGTTAAAACCTGCACACCCAGGGCTGGCCAGACGTGATTTGGGGAGTGCTCCTGTGTGAGGAGGTGGCCTAGCACAGACCCCAGTGAGCATCATCCCAGCCTCCTTCCCGTGTTTCTTCCTGGGCAAGTTCTCTCACTTAAGAGAACTTTCATCCTCTGAAAAGGGAGGATGCATGTGTGCACTTCCTCCTCAGGATCCGTAGCAGCTAAAACCACTCTGGTGTGTGGTGCCCACATATGGAGTCTGCACTGGGCAGCGCGCTGTGGCCGCAAGCTCCTGTGGTTCGCAGACTGTGCACCGTTCTTGTGACACAGCTTTTTTTTCTGACAGCAGAGTCAAACTTCCCATTCTGCATAGGTTTCTTCTGGAATTCATAGTGGTGGTGACATGTGGATAGGATTTAGTTTTTCCAAGGTGTCTGAAATAATTTTCGGTTACAACGCTGGGGAATTCTACCAGACATTTAAAACAGAATTAATCCCAATTTTTCTCAAGCTATTCCAAAAAATAGAAGTCGAAGGAAAACTCCCGGAATCATTTTATGAAGCCAGCATCACTCTGATTCCCAAGCCAGACAGAGATCCAACAAAAAAAGAGAACTATAGGCCAATATCCTTGATGAATACGGATGCAAAAATTCTCAACAAGATCCTTGCAAATCGAATCCAGCAGCATATCAAAAGAATCATCCACCAAGATCAAGTGGGATTCATTCCTGGGTTACAGGGCTGGTTCAACATTCGCAAATCAATCAATGTGATCCATCATATCAATAAAAGAAAAGATAAAAACCATATGATCCTGTCAATAGATGCAGAAAAAGCATTTGACAAAATACAGCATCCCTTCTTAATAAAGACTCTCGAGAAAGTTGGGATAGAAGGAACCTACTTAAACATCATCAAAGCCATCTATGAGAAGCCTTCAGCTAACATCATCCTCAACGGGGAAAAACTGAGAGCTTTCCCCCTGAGATCAGGAACACGACAGGGATGTCCACTCTCACCACTGTTGTTTAACATAGTGCTGGAAGTCCTAGCATCAGCCATCAGACAACAAAAGGAAATCAAAGGCATCAGAATTGGCAAAGAGGAAGTCAAACTTTCACTCTTCGCAGATGACATGATACTCTACATAGAAAACCCGACAGACTCCACCAGAAGCCTACTAGAACTGATCCAAGAATTCAGCCAAGTTGCAGGGTACAAAATCAACGTACAGAAATCGGTTGCATTTTTATACACCAATAATGAAGCAACAGAAAGAGAAATCAAGAAACTGATCCCATTCACAATTGCACAAAAAACCATAAAATACCTCGGAATAAACCTAACCAAGGATACAAGAGATCTGTATGATGAAAACTATAGAAAACTTATGAAGGAAATTGAAGAAGACACAAAGAAATGGAAAAACATTCCATGCTCATGGATAGGAAGAATAAATATAGTTAAGATGTCATTACTACCTAAAGCACTCTACACATTCAATGCAATTCCAATCAAAATTGCACCAGCATACTTCTCAAAACTAGAACAAACTATCCAAAAATTTGTATGGAACCACAAAAGACCCCGAATAGCCAAAGTAATACTGAAAAATAAAACCAAAACGGGAGGTATCACCATCCCAGACTTCAGCCTCTACTACAAAGCTGTCATCCTCAAGACAGTATGGTATTGGCACAAAAACAGACACATAGACCAATGGAACAGAATTGAGAACTCAGAAGTGGACCCAAAAGTATACAGCCAACTGATCTTTGACAAAGCAGGAAAGAATATCCAATGGAAAAAAGACAGCCTTTTTAACAGATGGTGTTGGGAGAACTGGACAGCAACATGCAGAAGAATGAAACTAGATCATTTTCTCACACCATGCACAAAAATCAACTCAAAATGGATAAAGGACCTGAACGTGAGACAGGAAACTATCAACACCCTAGAGGAGAAAGCAGGAAACAACCTCCTTGACCTCCACCGCAGCAACTTCTTACTTGACACATCCCCAAAAGCAAGGGAATCAAGAGCAAAAATAAACTGTTGGGACCTCATCAAGATTAAAAGCTTCTGCACAGCCAAGGAAACAACCCAGAAAATTAATAGGCAACCAACGGAATGGGAAAAGATAGTTGCAAATGACATATCAGATAAAGGGTTAATATCCAGAATCTATAAGGAACTCACCAAACTACACGCCCGAAAAACAAACAACCCAGTGAAGAAATGGGCAGAAGACATGAACAGACACTTCTCCAAAGAGGACATCCAGATGGCCAACAGACACATGAAACGATGCTCAGCATCCCTCCTCATCAGGGAAATACAAATCAAAACCACACTGAGATACCACCTCACGCCAGTCAGAGTGGCTAAAATGAGCAAATCAGAGAACTCTAGATGCTGGCGAGGATGTGGAGAAACGGGCACCCTCCTACACTGTTGGTGGGAATGTAAACTGGTACAGCCCCTCTGGAAAACAGTGTGGAGGTTCCTCAGGAAACTAACAATAGAACTCCCTTATGACCCAGCAATAGCACTGCTAGGAATTTACCCAAGGGATACAGAAATGCTGAGGCATAGGAGCACATGTACCCCAATGTTCATAGCAGCACTCTCCACAATAGCTAAAACATGGAAAGAGCCTAAGTGTCCATCAACAGATGAATGGATCAAGAAGATGTGGTTTATCTATACCATGGAATACTACATGGCAATGAGAAACAATGAAATCTGGCCATGTGTAGCAACATGGATGGACCTTGAGGGTGTTATGCTGAGCGAAATAAGTCAGGCAGAGAAGGACAAATATCATATGTTTGCACGTATAGGAGGATTAGGAGGAACTTGACGGAGGAACAAGGGGGAGAAGAAGGGCGGAAATGGTGGGGGAAAGGGAGAGAGGCAAACCATGAGAGACTCTTGAATGCTGACAAAAACTGAGGACTGATGGATGTGGGGGGGAGGGGGGGATGGGCATGGAGGAGGGCACTTTGGGGATGAGCACTGAGTGTTATGTAGAAACTAATTTGACAATAAACTATTTGTAAAAAAAAAATAAAAATAAAAAAATAATTTTCGGTTACAACGCTAATAAAATGCGAAGTCTGGCACGATGAAATGGCATTTCTATTTACATTGCAGTAATGCCTTTCACGCCGTGTTAATCACTTTGTTTTTCACTTTGAACTGTGTTTTTTTTACGTTTCTATCTTGGAAGACAGCAGCTGTAGACCATCTGCCCATGTGCCTGAGTCCAGTAGGAAAGGGAGATGCCATGAAACAAAGGTAGCTTGGTGTTGGTGTCTGGGGAGGCTGCCTGGCTTCCTAGAGCATGGCTTTGTGACTCTGGGCAAGTGACTTAAGTTGAGCTCACTTTGCACCAGTGTCTGCATCTCTAAAATGGGGATGAATGTAGTATCTTAGTATCTACCTCACAGGCTTGTTAGAATTCATGAGTTGGTTACACCCCTATGTGGAATTTAAGGAACACAACAGATGAACATAGGGGGAGGGAAGGAAAAAGATGAAAAGAGAGGGATACAAACCATAAGGGACTCTTTGAGGGTTGTTGGAGAGTAGTGGGGGATGGGCTAGATGGGTGATGGGCATTAAGGAGGGCACTTGTTGGCAGGAGTGCAGGGTGTTGTATGTAAGTGATGAATCACTGGGTTCTACTCCTGAAGCAAACACTACACTGTATGTTAACTAACTTGAATTTAAATGAAAACATTCATATGTGATAAATGAAAAGTGCTTTGAATGGTTTCTGACATTGTTTAATAGACGTGTGACCTAGTCATGGTGATGGTGGAAATACTGGGATAATTAATCAGTGGAATCCTGCTGTCCAAATGCTGAGCTGGAAGGAGAAATCAAAGTTGGGTGGGATTCTCTTCATAGGTTTCCCTCAGAGAACAAAAAAAAAGGGCCAAGTGAATGATGCCAGTCCCATGTGATTACAGAAGTTCTTTTGGACTTTGTTTTTAAAAAAGAGGGTTATGATTGAGACGGTACTTGCCAGTCTGTTTAGAGGAAATGCAGCTTAAATTGAATCCTTCAAACTTTTTTATTCTACACAGAAAACTGACAGCTTTCTTTTTTGCCTTGAGAGAGAAACTGCATTCTGGTTGCTTCCTGGGCAGACCCTAGACGTGTGAACTACTTAACTGCATTGGTCTGAATGTATAGTGTCAAACTTCTGTTAGGGCTTTAGGGATCAATACATGTTCATATGCGCACTCCAGCTCTTCTGCTTTCCTACTGAGTCACGGGGCTCCTAAAGTTTTATTCCATTTGTCATTGCACATATTGATCTGTCGTAATTACCTGATGCATATAAACTCTAGCTCAGCAATCCAAAGCAGATTTTTTTTGTTTCTATTTCTGTGAGGTTGTCATTTCCACAACTCTCTTCATTTTATCATCTTTGTAGAGCCTCTTATCTCCTATTTTGCAGAGCTCGTGTTTATGAAATGCCTAGGACAATTAAGACTTCCTTTCTTCAAGTTAGAGGTCACATCTTCTATCATCGGGTTTCCTTTTTCAGCATCTTTAGTGTTGTGATTCCCAGGCTGGGCTAGCGATGTGTTCCTCCCTCAGATGTTAGCTGTTCCACCATTGGAAAAATCTTAGAAGAGGGTGATTACCTACCCCCCCCCCCCAGGACTTAACTCCTGGAGACTGCTCTGGGAATGCCTGGTTAGTCTCTGCTCCCACCAAACTCTTCCAGCCAGGCTACCACTCCCCATGCAGCAATTCCTCATTCTGATTGCCTCCTGAATATATTGCACACTTAGAATATGGTCCCATGAACTGTGGCATCTGTCATGTGGCCAGGAGTGGAGGTCTTGACTGACCAGAGGAGTAGCCTGTGGCCCTCTCCTATTCTCCTGGGACCTGAATCTTTGGGGGCTGTATTAATAGAGGTTAACTGTTAGCTTCTTCCTGTGATGGTTGATAACAAGTCAACCCCAAATATGTGAATGCTTCTTACCTGCGCTGTGGTCACAGATAATCAGTTTGGTATAATACCACTGGGAGGTGTGTCTTGGATCCTGTCCAGATCGTAGAGCTGAGTGGCAGCGACTGTGTTGTACCCCCCCCCCACCCCCATGGAGTTGGCCTGCTGATGCGATATCCTTAGAACTAATTGGATGTCTTTACTATCATGATAGTAAATAAGCAAAATTACTTTTTCCAAAAGAAGTTCAGAGTTTATCACTTTGGAGAACTGTGAGATGAGAATACATGGCTTACCCTTGGAGGCCTCTGGAAGACCCTTGGAAACCATGAGAAACAACAAATGCATTCTGCTTCTTGTTATCCCACAGCCCCTGTGGGTCATCAGTTGCTTGCTCCACCAGCACTGGTACACTGTCCGTCTTGCACCATGGATGCCAGAGCTGAATGTGGGCTTCCCCGTCCCTCCTAGAGGCTTGGCCTCTTCCTTAGATTGATCCATGGGATCCCTCTAGGCTGGGAGGTGGGGGGGTGAGAGAGTGGTGAAAGGTCCAAACTGGGAATCACCCCACATGATTCCCTTGTGCTGCCCCCCGCCCCCATCTGCCTCTTTTGGTTCTTCTCAACAAGTGTGCCTTCCTCACTTCATATCCTGAGTTCTCTCCATCCGTGGTTTAAAATGAAATGGATGTCCACATCCCCCAGGCCTGGCTCTTGATTTCTGAATGAAAATTTAATGAACTGTAAAACAAAAAACAAACAAACAAAAAAAAATCCCTTTCCACACCAGTAGGCGAGATTTCAAGGCAATTACCATGCTAGGAACTCAGAAGTCTTGTTTTGATAGTCAAAAGGTGAACTTTGGCACTTTGTCTTTACCTTCCTGTTAGACTAATCCTAATCCTCCTGAGACCAACTACCGCGCTTAATTGAAGGAGAATGCCGTGTTTAAAAGAAATGTAAAACCGTATATTGAAGTGTCTTAAATTTTTTCCTGCTTTGAAATGCATGATAACCAGGAATGTTTCCTTAGATCATAAGGGGTATGCAAGCATTACCTGTCATGGTAGCACGGACTCCGTTTTCTAAGTTTGTCTGTGGAACCACAGAGGGATGTGAATCTGGACACCCTAATTCCTAACCTTGTGCCTTTGTCCACTTGGGTGTACTGCCTCCCCGGAAGAGAGGACGCCTCGGGTTCTGGCTTCAGTAACTATGTGGAAGGAAGTTCTGTGCTGAGACCAGGAAGAAGACACTCTAGGGGGTTGAAAATGGCTTGATGAGGGAATTGTTTTGTGCACGATCCCCCACCCCACCTTCCTCAGACACCCAGATAGAGTGGTCAGCCTGAATTGATGGAGTTGAGAGAGATTGGCCTACAGATGGTACTTAAAGCCTTGGGAGTGGATGACCTCATCTTGGGGTAGAGCGTTGGGGAGGAGGAAAGCTGGCAGAAATAAGGCCAAATAAGCGTAGCATTTAGAGATCTGGTGGAGGAGGAAGAGCCTGGTAAGGAGGTGCGAGCCATGATGGCTCTGACAGCAGTTGGAAAAGAGAGCTTTCTGTTCTGTTGGCCACATATGGGGGTTGGCGGGGGTGGGAGGCGGGGAGTACCGAGCAGTGCCTGGCCATGGTGGGCGAATGCGGAGTGCCCTGCAGAGTGCGGGGCTGTCCTGCACACCTGAGAACCGCCTCCCACTGCTCCATGTCAGATGCCCAAAGTGGCCTTTAAACCTTCTTTGTGGCTCTCTCATTTAGGCTGCCCTTCGGTATTTAGGCTGTTTTATGGTCTCCCTTACCTCCTGGCTCCTCACCCAAATGACGAGTGTGGAAGGGCAGGCTCTATCATCTCCCCTGGTAAGAGCTGAAGCCTTGAGAGGTTCGGCCAAAGTTACCAACATTGTACATGATGGGCTGGTGTCCTGGAACTGATTCTCCTCACCCACTTCAGGGCTCTTGGTGTCCTCCTCTTCTGTGCCTCTGTATGACTGGAGAACTGGGTTTCCAGCTAAACTCCCACAGGGGTGCTGGGCTCGCACAGGTTAAGTGGCTCCATCCAGTGGGGGGAATCTGTTGGGGCTGCTGCAGAACAGGGTGTGCTGGGCCCGATTGCTGCTCCACAGGTGGTCACAGAACCGGTGAGAACCGAACCTTGCCAGGCTCCCACGTACATACTCTGGGTGCTGAGCTAGAGGTGGATCTCCGGCAAATACATTCTTTGCCTTTTCCTGTCTTAGCATCGCTTTCATACTTGGTGTACCCCATCTGCGCATATGTGGGCCACCTCTGGGTGCACATAAGATGTGAGCTGCAGGAAGGCACCGGGTATCTGTTTCTGCCCTGGAGATGACAACAGCTCTTTAAAATCTCAGAGTAGACAAATGACAATGTACTAGTAATTAGGCCCTGTCCAAAGAACCTCCTGCCTAAAACATCTATCTCCCTGGCCTGTCACTTCATTTAAAGTATTACCTTCTCAGCTGAGCCAAAAACTATTAAAATATACTTCCTATCTGAGAGAACGTCCTGTGTGACATACCTTTAAAATGCAGCTCAGGCCTGTTGGCTCCGATTCCTGCCCCTGTTGCTGCATTTGAGAGCCACCTCCTGCATTTGGGTCACTGCTGCAGCCTCTGAACCAGTCTGTGTTGACCATGTTCCTTTTCACTTCTAAGTCCATCCTTTGTGCCCCTGGGGAGGAGGGAGTGTTTGTGTGTTTTAAGGTAAAGGGTCTCAGAATGTTAAAACGCTGGCAGGGAGGAGGCAATTTGGGGAAGGGGAGTATGGGAGCAGGGCAAGGGGGTAACTGGTGGAGTGGAGTGCTGGACGTGGGGTGGGGGGTGGGATCCAGGGCTCAGGCAGTGACATTTGCCTCCTGGAGAGGGCAGGATCCTCCAGTTAGAGAAGGGGAGGAGCAAAGCCAGGTGCTGATGAAGCAAGAAGGTTGGTAGTAGATGGGGTGGCAGGAAGTCAAACTGTTCTAGGACTTTCCCTTGGATTGCTAAGATTCCTATCTTAGCATGTGGCAGATACTGACATGTTGGGCGAATAATGCACGGATTCCACAAATGTTTCTCATAATGGAGGTGTCCCCCAGAAAATTGCTGGGATGGGAGCAAGTCCCATGCGTGTGGGGTGCAGACCACTTGAACCTGCAGGGTGTGCTGGGAGCTAATGCACCATCACTGCAGAGGCAGGTGGGTGCCAGATGAGAGGACTGTCTATCTCCTGGCCCAGGTGACAGAGTGGCCAGGGTACCCCAACATTTTTTTAAGGAGCCTGTGGCAGGTGAACTTGTGGGCTGGTGTGTGATGTTGAAGACCATCTGTGTGATACCCTCACGGACCTGTTACCTCTGCCCTGGTCGGTGGCCAGTAACGGTCTTCCATCCAGCTTCCCTTGTGCCTGTCACAGGTGTGGTGGAGCATGTAAGGGAATCTGACTGTGACAGCTGCAGTGGTCCCTAGACAATTTTGGTGCAACTCATTTATTTACAGAGGATGAAACTGAGTTCTGAGGGGGAGGCAAGGACTTTCTAGTCCCTGCACTGAGTTTGTGCCAAGGCCTATCAGGGGCTTGAGGCCCCTAGTCAGGTGCTTCCCTTACCATCAGCAGGAAGGCTGGCTCCCTAGGCCACAGCTGGATCCCCATTTCTGCCCAGAGTGTATCTTGATGCAAACTGAGAAAGACCTCAGGCCCAAACCTCCTTGTGCCTTGGCCAAGATGGACAACATGTTGAGTGAAATAGCTGAGATCTCCTTCAAAGCAATGGCTGCCTGAATGCTGGCCTCGAAGAGGCGGGACCGTGGAACAAGTGAGTAGTAAAGGACAGGATAAATCTAGAGCAGAAGATAGTATTTTCTGGAGCAACTTAGAATGGCTGGTGAGAGAAGAGCACAAGTGGGATTCTGGGATGATCTGGAGAGAAATTATGAGGGCAGCAGGGGCAACCTCGACCCCTGAGGGGTTTGTATTTTCTCACTTGTAGGGCAAGCAATAGCCCTTCAGCCTTCTACAAATCATACCAGAAAATATTAAGAGCCTTGACGTCTGCAAATGTGATTATGTAATAGGTTATGGTTCTGCCACTAACGACTTGATAATAGTGTATTTTAAAAGGTGTGTTGATGAACTTTCCTTTTTCAAATGTCCCTCAAATTTTACTTTGGAGTCTGTTTGCTTTGCTGTCTTCTCTCCCAAGTGAAGAATAAATGACTTGAGTATAAAATGGCTTTACATTTTTCTTCAGTCAAGTTTAATAGTGTGCCTGCTGGGTGATCACACAAACAGGGTTGGGGGGGGGGGAAGAGGGTCATCTGGGCTGGTTGGAGAAGTGTTACATCTTTCATTTGAGACACTTTTCTACTGACTTCTCTCCCTCCCTCCCTTCATGTAATTCGTTGTGAAACTACTTAAACCTGCCACTTATTAGCCTGGGAGTGGTAGTTGAAGTGGTTACATACTCAAATGATCACTTTGCCATCCCACGCTGCAGTGGCCACTCCCACATTCTTGAGGCACCAGCATGATGCAACAGTGCAGCGCATGGAAGCCTGAGCCGCATGCCTGGGTTCAGTCTCATGCCACTTCTCGTTGGCTGTGTGACTTAGGCAAGTCCCCTTGCTCGGTGCCTGTTTCCTCATCTGTAATGGGATGATCAGAAGGGGATCTTATTCCTAGGAATGTTCTGAGGATCCGGTGTTTGATACATGGAAAATGCCTGTATGTGGAAAGTGCTACTTGAGAATTAGGTATTCTAATTTTTTAACACATTCCATGATTGACCATATCTTTGAACAGTATCCTCACATCGATATTTTAAAGATCACAAATGCATTACACAGGTTTTTTACAATGAGTTTTATAGTATGGAAGGAATGAACAGTCTAAGAAATTAAGATCTTAACATCTTTGTGTAAGACATTAATTTTTTAGAGCAGTTTTAGCTTCACAGCAAAGTTGAGGGGATGGTAGAATGTTCCCGTGTGCCCCCTACCCCCACGTCTGCGCGTCCTCCTGTGTAACTGTATCCCCCACCAGAGTGGTAGGTTTGTTACACTGAATGAACCTACAGACCTGTCACAATCACCCCAAATGCATAGTTTACATTTGGGTTCATACTTGATGACTGTACGTTCTGCGGGTTTGGACAAATATGTGATGACATGTACCCATCATTATGGTACCTGTCAGTCTCACTGTCCTAAAAGTTCTCTGTGCTCTGCCTGTTCCTCCCTCCTTCCATCCTGCCCCCCCCCCATCCCTCTCAACCACAGATCTTTTCAGGGTTTCCCAAGTTTTGTTTCTTCCAAGATGTCCTATGTTTGGAATCACACAGTATTGTAGCCTTTTCAGAGTGGCTGCTTTCATTTAGTGATACGTTTAATGTTCCTCCATTTCTTTTCATGGCTTACTAGCTCATTTGTTTTTAGAGCTGAAGAATACCATGTTGGTGTAGCATGGTTTATCCATTCCTCTTGCTGAAGGGCATCTTGGTTGTTCCCAAATCTTGGCGACTATGAATAAAGCTAATAAACACCTGGGTGAGGTTATTGTGTGGACTTGAGTTTTCAGCATCTTTTAAAAGCAGAATAGACAATGGAGTATACTATGTGGGAGGAGTTTGAAGTTCTTTACAGCTTAAGGAAAGTAGAGTAAAAAGGCTGTAGGCATCCTCATGCAGAAGGGATTCTGTGATGAGGGAAGGCTGTCTGTGGGCAGCCCGCTGGAACTATTTGACGTCAGATGTAAGAAACCGAAACGAGAGAACTGCCTGAACAATCATACTGAAATCCCTGAATTGAATTCTCCACGAAGGGGTGGCTGGATTTTCAAAATTTCCCTAAGCAATTAAGATTTAAGGTTAATTGGCACTTCTAGGAATTGGGAAAGTCGAAGGAGTTCACTCATCAGGAGTATCAGAATTGAAACGTTTGATACATTCTGGTTTGGCTGCTTTAAAAAGTCACCAAAGGTAACTTATTACAGAATAAAGTAATTGGAATTGTTCCTGAAGAGTAGGCTAGGTTTCCTCTTCATTACAGAACAGATCTTGATAGGCACTGAAAATCCCTTTTACTTCAAGCTTCACAAAGCTATTTATAACCCAAGAAAAATGAAAATCTGTCCACACAAAACCCTGTACATGAGTATTTTTACTCCTAATAGCCAAAAAAGGGGCAATAACCCCAACATCTGTCAACTGAAAAATAAAAGTGGTAGATTGTGGTAGATCTATGCAATGAAATACTGCTGTTCCACCCTAAAAAAGGAAAAAAAAGTACTGTTATGTGTTACAATGTGGATAAACCTTAAAAATTGTATGTTACATGAAAGCCAGTAAAAAATCATGATTCCGTTTATATGCAAGTTCAGAATTTGGGAATCCATTAGAGACCAAGTAGATTAGTAAGTGTGTTGTGGGGAGGGGGATGGATGGACGGGCAACGGGGAGAGGCTGGTAGTGAGCACAGGGCTGCCTTCTGAGGTGATGAAAATGTTCTGACATGGATTTGAGTGATGGCCACACAACTCTGAATGTAGTAAACCCCACTGTACACTTGAAACGGGTGAATTGTGTGGTATTTGAGTTACATCTCAATAAAGCTGTTAATCCCTCCCCCCAGTAATAAAAGTGGTAGCAGATTTAGAAATGCTATTTTAGAGAAGGTGAACTGGAACTTTATTTCCTAGATGGTATCATTTGAGCTTAGGCTTGATAAAAATAAGGCTGTGACAGGTGGGGTGTGGGCAGGGAGGCAGGTGTGAATAATAGTGTTGTAAAGAGTGTAGTCCAGAAAGATGTGTGTTTTGGGGGTAAGCATTACCTGGAGGAGAATTCAGTACCACACGTGCTAACTAATATGTCTGCAAATCTATTTTACTATATAAAAGGTTTTTCCAAATCGGAAGCCAATCTTTTAAATTTAAGCTTCATTAAAATGAGGATTTAAAAAGAAAACATTTAGGTGTTAGGGGATCTATAGGGGTAGTCCTGTAGACACCCTGGATAGGTCCACTAGGTGCTTGGTGGCCTTGACAGTCTGACACAGCAGGGAAATGAAGCAGAAAGAGAATAGGATGAAAGGAAACATCTGGTCAGATGGAAACATCTGGCAGGTTGCACAGCCCTCTGATCTTGCTTCCTGGGTTCTGGAGGCCCGGCCCACCTGACACCTCATTTTCAGCCCTTTCTCCGTCCGTTCTCCACCAGCCAGGAAACCAAAACATGGCTCAGTAAAATCCACCAACCAGTTTTGGTTGCCTAGCTGCTTGATGAGGTTCGCTTCCCAGTTGGGCCTCGGAACCTGTTAGTATTCCAGGAGACCAGGACTGGAGAGGACCCCCTATGCTCCAGGGGTGCATGTGACAAAATACAAGGAGGACTACAATCACGGCCCTTATGGCAGAGAGCACCTAGGAGGGTGTGGTGCTCATGGCACTGCCATTTGCCTTCAGTAGGTGGAACAGAGGGGGAGCCTTGTAACCTGCCCCAAGAATCCTGTGGGAGAAGAGCTAGCGCAGTGTGATTTTAGGGATCCTCAAGGAAGATAACGGGTAACTACTAGAAAGCCAAGCTTCCCTCATTCTGGGCACACCTGCTTCTCTGGGAGAATACTTGCCTTAAAATCTAAAGCAATGGATTTTGTTTGATAAGTGGCACTAAACACTAAAAAAAATATGACCTTTGGGGGTTTTACAATTGAGGAGGGACTTTAAGGGAAAGTCCGCAAAGGTTTTAAAGGTAAACAGAAAATACAAATTCTGGCCCTGGGAATATTTTAGGAATATTGGTATCATTACGCTATCTAGAGCTTCAGAACCCGAAATCTTTTCAAAGGATTGGTCAATCATCTGCATTAAGACAGCCCCTCCCTCCTCAGGGAGTCATTGTTGAATTTTTTAGAAAAAGAGTTTGGGATTGGTTTTTGCCCAGAGGACAAGGTGGTAATGTGATTAGGTTTGTACCCCCAAATTGCTGTACAAGGAAAGACGAAAAAGCCTTAAGTTTTTGGTTCAGCTCTCTGGCCCCTGCCATGACTGCGCTGCACAGTCCATTCCCATCTCTAAACTTGTAACTGTGGGTCAAGGTCAATGTTACAGTTGGTAACGTTGATGTGGAACAAGGCCTTCTGGGGTCTTTGCCCGAGGTCTCAGCCAGACCTGATGTCTCCTCCTCCTCCAGTCTGCAGCTGTTGGCCCTTTAGGTATTTCCACACAAATGGTGTCTTTTGTTGTAGGTGTGCTAGGTGTCACTTTCTTCTCAACCATTCAGGGGAGCAACTTTACGTACATAGAGACTAGCTCAGTGTTTTATCCCATGTAGGTGTGCATTAAAGAATTGCCATGGGACTGGTGGGCAGCCGAGTCCCTCTTGTCCTTTCCGTTCTCCTCCCCTTCCTGAGATGCTTGTAGGTGCTCGAGTAGGACTTAATTCTACTTCTCAGGTCCCTGTTGCCTTATTACCCATGCTCAAGGGCATTTGGGCTATAACTTGTAGAAAGTACCCAGTGTCCTGTTCTCTGCTGGGCTTGGCAGTAGAGGAGAAAGGAACACCACCAGGCTCTGTGGAGGAACCTTGGCTTTGGATAAATCACATAAACTTTGTACTGGTTATTGTGTCTGCAAAGTAGGTGGGCTGTGAGGGTGGGGGGAGTGTTACCTGACCTGCCTCATGGTGCCAGTAGAATGCTAAATGGAAATTCCAGATGCGGTAATATAGTAGACTAGATATTGATTACTGTAAATTTTGATGATGCCTGTTATTTAGATCTTCTATTTTATTGCTAACTCCTTGCTGCTTGTATTTGTGCTATATAAAAAGGTTTTTTATAGAGGGCAGGGACGCTCCTATTGATTAATAGGAATTGTCTGTTAAAACCAAGATCTTAGTTACTCTCTTGCCCAGTCCAAGTAATGAAGGATCCTGTGATTTCTTAAGGCTATTTTTGGCCTAAAAAGCTGCTATTGCAGAAGTTCAAGGCTTGATATCAGAAGGGTCTTTATTCACTGAAATGGTTTTATTCATTTACAAGATTAAAATCTCCAGGAGTGGGTGCAAGTGGGGAGGAAGTCTTGGCTGAATCAGCCTCAAATACTGTGAGGAGGGGGTTGGCCCACATAGACACATAGGTGAGATTTCCCAGATAGTGCAGATCTAGGACTTTATCAGAGGCCTTTCTGTTGAGAGAAGGGGGGAGTAGCCCCTCCAACTTTAGTTTTGCTGGAGATGATTCTGCGAGTCAGCAAGTTTTCCTGACAGCCTAATGAACGGTTGATTGGCCTTTCATTATTAAGTCTTTTCCAGCCCATTAAAGCAAGTCTTTGTTTTGAGGACTTAGATGTGTTTCGAGACCTGATGGGTATAATTCATTTTTGTCTCCCAGTCCACAGACTTGGGGGACATAGTGCCAAAGAGACCCAACGTTGATAAATAACCAGAGCCACCATTCTGTGCACATTTGCTCTGAGTGTGACAGTTCCTTGAATGACTTAAGCCACAGGGGTGGTTCTGTTTTCCCTTGGACTTCTTCATATTGAAGCAGATGTTTTTCCCAAAGCAGCCCCTCCTGTGGCTGGATGCACAATGTGTTGGGGTCCCTGCCCTCTGGCTGGGCATCCAGGTGGAGCTCTGTGACTTGGGGGGGCTTTCAACACACATGTGGTGTCCTTGCCTTGTTTCCTCCATGGAGAAAAAGAAAATGGTAGGAATACCTACTTGCGCTGGTTTTTCAGCACTAGTTTCTTAAAAGATGGCCTTTGAACTGGTTTTGGAGAGACAGGATTTGAAAGTGAGGCTGAATGAAGGTGATGGAGAAGGAAGAATTCTATGTTAAGAAAAGGCAACAGGAAGAAAGATGAAGAAAGCATGGGAGACGTGGACAGTTCCATCTGACTGGAGCAGATCCCATGGCTCTGATGATGGCTTCCTGATGACTTGTCATCAGTGTTTGCTCTGCCCGGGTGGTGGTATTTGAAGCTCATGGGGTCGAGCTGATTCCCCACTCTGCAGGATGTCTCATGTGTTCGTGCAGCTTGAAACCCTTCGTTTCTTAATCTCATACTTCCCACAACCCTAGATGTTCACGTCTGTCCTGATAGTGTCCCCGGTGAGGCTCAAGAGTGCAGAGCATGGTGGGAATTCTGCCTCAGACCCAGCTGGGTGGCTGCTTCCTGTGGCGCCCGCCATGGAGCCAACTGAGGAAAACCTTTGGTCAAGTGATTCCGTTCCCCATGCCACATTCTCTCTTCCCTCTGCTTTCAGACCCTCCCCCTAGGGCCGTGTGAGTGAAGTAACTAAAAGCTGGAAGCAAGAAGGGGGACTTCATAGAAGCTAGAAAAGAGGACGGTGAGCTGGGATGGACAGACAATGTAAAAAGTGAAGAGTCTGTTTTGTAACCTAGAGCCCGAGGTGGAAACGGTTAGTGTGTGTTGCTTGAGCTCCTAGCTGCTTTGGAGACTGCTCTGTCCATGCTGTAGGGTGTCAAAAAGAAAACCAACCCAAAACCCAACATTGAAGAGCAAATGCTGCCCTTTATTTTTCAATTCTGTGTTCTTAAAGAATCCCGAACAGACCCTCCTCACCTCGCTAGGAGCCCCCATTGAAGAGAAAAGGTTGGAAAGCTCTTACTGTTCAGACCTACTAGTAGAACGTGGACGTTGACCTAGATAGCTGCCCAGTTTTGCCACCGATCTCTACTGACTTTTGCCTTTGAGAAAAGGCATGAATCCTCTTTCCCATATCAAATCCACTGTCTGGGAGCTGTTGGAGCCTTGATTCATCTGGGGAAGCCTCTGATCTGTCTGCTTTGTTATTTTTAAGGAAAGATAGAGAAATCAAGTCGCAAATACTTTGACCTGAGCTTCCCTTACTCCCTTAGCATGTCTTTGTCTTAGAAGCTTTGTAATTGAACTTAATTGTTGCTCAGGCTCTGGGTGCATTTTCAAATTCACACCTTCACAGTCCCCCTTCCTGTACCGGCCTCTGGGACTCTTGAGTTTAGTGGCTGGAATATTGAGTCATCAGTGAGATTCCAAATGCAGTTAGCTTCCTCATGTTTCAGGTCTGTCGATTTGTGCCTGGAATCCGTAGTCTAATTTTTTTAAGCTATGTGGGCAAAACTCTATGAAACTCGATGAGCATGCATTTTTGTAATCCAGTAAAGCCTGCAGCAAAATTAGTTTAAGATGATCGTGATAGTCATAATCAAGGTACGTAATTGAGGCGTAAATACTAAATAGCTGACCTGAATGACCATAGTTGACAGTACTTTCCCATAGCCTGGATTCTGTTTTTGCCCACAGTATCTATCCATTCATCATGAACTGTTTATTAAACGATTGGATGCCAGACTCTGGTTTGTCTACAGTATGTCCCAGGGCCCTCGGTTCCCACCATCACCCAGTGTTGGGCACCTGTCCTCTTTCCTCACCCTGACCCAGTCCTGAACATCTCATACTTGAAGGGCTGAAGAAACTGTTTTTAGACCAGGAGGCTGGGGTTGCTTATATCTAGGGGTGGGAGGGTATGAAGAGAACAGGTGATTTAGGGAGAATCTGAATGGAAGCATGTGGGGACCGGAAGCACGGTTGGAGGGCTGGGTCAACAAACATGGCTTCTTTTGAGCCAACCCCTTACCGTATGGAGCAGGCTCTACCAAGTAATCAGGGCAGGTTCAGCTTTAGGTCCAGGTGTTAGCATTTCATGGCCAAGGAAGAGAATCCTGAAATATCAAAACAGCAAAGGGATGGAGAAATCTAGTCTAGTGATACTCAGGGTGCCCAGACTAGTGTCACCCAGGAACTTATGAGAAGGTACATCTGAAAATTGTTGCATTTGCAAGGGACAGTGTTGGCCTACTGAGGGCAGTAGGATGCAAATTATGGGAGAGAATCCTTTAACTCCTGATAAGCTTCCGTTTCAAGGCTTGGAAGTTCATATACCAGCTTTATGGCTAAAGCTGTTTTCTAGTGAAGAGAACCTTGCCCCATAGCTGGGGGGAGGGGGAAGGGGGATGGTTGGGGGTTGTGGCTCTGAAACCTGCCCTCCATCTTCTCCAGCACAGATAGTGGTGTTTCTGATTGGCCTTTGGCAAATCCAGAGGGCCTAATGTAAGCATGGTCTCCTTAAAAATTGGTGTGATTAGTTCTGTGTGAAGACTCATGGTTTTGCAGTTGGACACAGAAAAAAAAATATTTGAAAAGAGAATTAAGTACTTAACCTTCTTCCACTTAACACACTTAAATGTATCAAATATAATGTATACAATTATAGAAGGAACGGATTATCTTGAAAGTTGCCAGAATATTTTAGGGAATTGTGATCTAGAAGGTACAGAGGGATTGTTTATTCATATATTCATGGAGATCTAACAGCTATCATTTTGTAGTGAGGAGTGTATTTGGTGGCTGCAGCAACTATAATATGCTGTCAAAGCCACAGGGTTGATCTAATAAAGCTGAGGTTTTGTTTGCATGTTTTTGTTTTATTCTCAACTGAAGGAGATGTCAAAGTTGCTAGAATTTAGTAAAACTGAAGTTGTGGTTTTTATTCCATATGTTTGTGGGTCTCTGAATTCTATCCAGTGGGCCCCAGGCTCAGCAGCCCTGAAGTAGGAGATAGTGTGAAAGTGTTTCTTTTCCCCCAGCTTCTGGCATCAGCAGGCACCAGCATGTACTTTGTATTATGTCTGTCTGTCTGTTCCTAACATCCAAAGCGAACTGTGTGTCATTATTTTAACGGCAATGTAGCAATGTAAATCTGGTTGAAGAAATTTTGATTTCTAGGTGATTGGCCATAAGGCATTTGCCAGAATACTGGAAATTAAACATAAAGGCTTCTATAGTCTGTTCCCAGAAAGAATTGGTTTAAGAGTCTGTTAAGCTTCTTAAAGCTAATCTTTGTTTTAAATTCAGTGTTGTACCGTATTAGGCTAATGTTGATAGATGTTAAGTTACAGGGTATTTGAACTGCTAATACCTGAACATGTTTATATAGTGACCCATTTTTTTAATCTGTTGAGTCTGTAGCAGTTATTCTTAACCTTAGCAGGACTAATGTGGCAGAAATGTGGAATTATAAAACAAAAATATCCAGGCCCCACCCCACAATTGGATTGTGATCTACTGGGTTTGGCGTGGGATCCAGCTGAGGGAGCTTCTAATGTACATGCAGGGTTTGTGAACAAATGCTGACTGTTTGCAAAGCACTGCCAAAGACCCCGACTTGCTTGTTGGGATCTGACTGTACTAAACTTGACATCTTCCCTGAACACTGCCTGCCGTTTCCCGCCTTTTGCACAGCCTGTCATCTGGGCCTAGAGTGGGCTCTGGGAACAGATTGTCATGAAGGTCCTGGCTTGTTGAAGACGTTGACTGTGTCCTTCGGGCCACAGGGTGTCTCACACAAGGGTGCTGAGCAGGGCCTAGACACATTTGAATGTGTCTTAGAAATAGCTTTCCAGCAGCGATGAGGGGACCAGATCAAGTAGGTGGTAAAACTGGCACGGAAGACCACCTCTGGTACTTGGGGGGATCTTGGAGAGAAGGGGTAGGAATAGGGTCTAGAGGAGAAAAACCATGGAGGCAGTACAGCCAACTTTGCCTGAAGGGATGGGTAAGGGGAAGAAATGAGTCCAGGGCTATTCCCAAGGTCTCTCATTGCTGTGCAGAGTGCCCAAACCGTCCATACAGGGAGCAGAGGAGGGAGCTGGGAGAGCTCCGTTTTTGGATGTGCAGGCTTCCGGAGTCCTGCGCAGCCTCCAGAACTACTTGTCCAGTGTCGAGGGGGTGGTGCGCTGGTGTTGGGCTCCCAGGATCGGTGTGGGTGGGGAGCTGTATCCAAGTGTGGACAACTTTGGGGTGGCAGGGCCACAAGGGAAGATGACCTCACCTTCGAAGCAGCCTGGAGAAAGGAGGTGCTGAAATGGACCTTCACGAATGCCCTAAATCTAAAAGATGAATGACTAAAGCAAGATCTATGAAAAACTGTAGAGGACCTTGTATCTTGCTAGTAGCTTGGCACAGAGGCTGTGTGGTACCAAGAAAGGGCTTTAGCCTGGGGTATTCACAGGCACCTGGCCTCAGTTGTTAGCTGGACTAATGAAAAACCGTGTAACTGAATTAATTAGAATATGTTCGTTCACTGAGAAAGTTTCCAGAACCAAATAAAATAGTTGGAAAAGTGATACTTTCTTGGCATTATAGGCTACAACCATGGGTGTATCATTGTTCACCCCACATAATGACAACGTTTAACCAAAACAAGCTTATAAAGTGTAAAATCACAGAAAACATTGGCTTCTGGCACCCCCTTCCCCTAACCCCCAGGCTTCTGAGTTCCAAAATGTTTATGACATTAGTAGTGGTTAATAGTGTATCACACAGCTCGACTCTAAGCTGGACCTGGAATCAGAGTGCGGGAGTAGGGGGAGGTCTTTGGGGATCGTCTTCCAGCCCCTTATGTTAAGAGCAAAGAAACGGTGCATTCCCATTTTCGCTGAGGGGCCCCTAACCAGTTTCAATCTCCCTCTGCACCTGCGTATCTGCCAGCGAGAGTCGGGCTTGGTTAAGCTCTCTGCGGTTCTTTGTGTGATGCTATCACATCTGAGAGGAGACCGCCTCTCTCGGGAACACGAAGTAAGTGGAAGGCTTGGATTCATTTTGCTGCTACCTGTATCGTGCTACACCTCAGAGGTTTATAAATAGAACTGAGCACTCTGAGGGCCACTGTGAAACTGGAGTGGGAAAGCGATACTTGGATGTTAAATGTGCTAAGTACCTCTCCTACATTGTCGGAAGGCACAATTTCATCTTCCCAAGGAGACACTTAGAACTCTGACCAATAAATACAGACTGAGCAGTTTCTAATGAATATTTTTGATGGCCTTCCTGAAGGACTTGAGTTCGGGACTGTGCCTGAGCATGCATTCCCTTATCTGGAGGAGCGGGGAGGGTGTGGCAGCATAAGAAATCGGTGCCTGATGACAGAGGGGCTTGGGGGTCCCGACTGCCTCGCTCCCTGTAGGAACCCCTGACACGGGTGTGCTCCTGCCAGGTGCCTAGAGGTTCATCCGCCTTCCCACGTGGAGGTTTGGCTCTCTTGTTGGACGGGGTCGTAGGATCTTTTGCTTGGATCTTCTTGGGCCAGCCCCTTGTCACAGAAGAATGTTCTCCAGTGTCACCACCTCGGGAGGAAGCCTTTGACTGTGGACAGACAGTAATTGTGTGACTCTGTTTTGAATCCAAATCTGCATCTAATTTTCTGTATCCTTCTTGCCTAACTTAATCTCCATCCAAACTTCATGATCTACCAACCCTTTCACTCCCAACATCCTTACTTGTCTCTCCCCACAGGAGTTCTAGTTCTGCCTCCCATGCGACTTTACCTGACTTCTTCACTCCGGAATTCTGATATCCTTTGCTTCAATATAGCTGTTTATGACCCAAAACATTGTGTTGTTTCTTTTTTTTAAATAGTTTATTGTCAAGTTGGTTTCCATATAACAGCCAGTGCTCATTCCCACAAGTGCCCTCCTCCATGCCCATCACCCCCCTTCCTCTCTTCCCCACCCCCATCAGCATTCAGTTTGTTCTCGGCATTTAAGAGTCTCTCATGGTTTGCCTCCCTCCCTCTCCACAACTATTTCTTTGTATTGAAGTTTGTAGAGACCATATTGTCACTTTAGTCAGCATTCCTCTTAATTTTCTTAGCCTCTTTCCCAATTAGGAACTTGGTACATGGTATGGACATAAATGTCATTACTGAACAAAAATTTTTAATTCAAAATACTTTGGATCCCTTTTCTCCAGCATAGTTTTTTTTTTTTTTTTAAGTGTAGTAGATCTGTGTTTTGATGAGGATGTTGAATATATAATTAGAGACTCAACAGACAGGCAAGAAACAATAGATTGATGATCTCATTAGCGAACAGAATATATTCTACTGACACCCACATTTTTGGATGATTTGTCACTAGAGAAGGAAGCGATGGAAGGGCTTAATGATGTGTTCAGAGACAGGGTGTCCTTCCTGCCGTGCCTCAGCCAGGCCTTCCCTCCCTCCCATTCAGCAATGGCTCCGTGTCGGGGGCTTTAGCACCTGTTGTTTCCACTTCGTCTTCCTTTCGGAGGGAAAGCCTGATTTAGGCCAACAGTTGAAACTGAGGCTTGGTAAACTTCACAACTCAAGGGGGCGCCAGTTGCTGGGCACGACCTGTATGGTCGTCCTTGCTGGGGCTCTGATCTTCACACAGTCCAAGTGCTGGCCTGCCTGTCCGGCCCAGGGAATCTGAGCTCAGCCATCGTGGGACCTGAGGTCTGATGGGAGAGACCAGAGAGAGAGGCAGGTGAGCCGTCGGTAAGCTGTATAGTGACTGGTGTGGAGGAAGGGTGGTGTGGAAAGAGCTTCCGAAGATGTTCCGCCAGGTTTAAGCTGAAGAGGTCATAAGCCAACTCATGCTAAGGACTCCTGATTCACCTCTAATCTCTTAATTACGTCTGGATTTATTCCTGGGTGGGGCGGCGCGGCTCACTGAGGGATGCTGTCTTATACCAGGAGTGTAATGGTAGTGATGTCCCCAAACAGCCCACTGGGAAATCATGCAGACAGAAGCCTACGTGGGAATTTGGGCTCAGTGTCTCGCTACCTGAGAGCTCTGGGCGTATTTCTGGGCTTTCCTAAACTTTACCTTTACCTTTTTTAAAATGGGAAGACTGGCACCCAAAAGTCTTATGAATCCTAAGCAAGGGGTACATGGCTAACAGTTTTGTGTACCATCTGAGCATGATGTAAATAAGTGGTAATTAATTGCACTGAAAAGCAGTACCACAAAGGCTGCCAGAGACCAAGTGGGTTCGAGTACCAGGCCTGATGAGTTGTAAGCTCAAATAAAATCAGTCTGAACTAGAAATGCCTCAGGCAGCTATAAAGTAGAAAAGGGGTGAAGAAGTCCTGTGTGCCTTGAACTTGGTGAACCAAGGGGAGGTGTGACCGAAATAGAGCTGGGCCTGGACCATAGCAGAGCTGGGCTTGCAGAGGGTACCATTTGAGGAACGAAAGCAGCAGAGAGAGGTGATCCAGTATCTGCATACAGAAGGTCACGGGAGGAGGATGTGCTAAGGGAGATAGGAGTGGATGTCAGAAGGCTGCCCCTTGTCCAGGCACCTGGGTGGCTCAGTCAGTCAAGCATCCAACTTTGGCTCGGGTCATGATCTCATGGCTTGTGAGTTCGAGCCCTGTCTTGGGCAGGATTTCTTAAAAATGAAGTTCCCACCGTGTTTGGCTGATGAGTAGATCTTCCCTTCAGTACAGCCACCTCAGGCGCCTTGAGGAGGAGGCATCTGCCTCCACTATCCTTCCCAGGGAGCCTAGCCAAAAGGGGGTGGGGGGGATGACCTTGCTCAGGAGCTCAAAGCCTTATGCCAGTTTGGTGGGAAATGGTTTCAGGAGGTGGTTTAACAATTGTTCTGGCTCTTGGGGATCCGCTGTGAACTGGGGAGCAGCTGTGTGATTGTCCGTGTTTTCCCTCATTGCTGGAGGATGCCTGCATGCCTTAGGATCCTGTGCTCTTGCCTGAGGCATAGGCCTTTGGGGGGGCTTTTCCTGTTGGGGGTAATGCATCCTTTCCTGAAGACAGCCTGGATCTGAATAGCAACCAAGTATGAAGGCCCTTAGCCATTGGTTTCTTTTTCTAAAGGGGATTCTGATGGGCTTAGGAGAAAAAGATTTATTAAAAAGCAAATTGACCCAAGTTGCCAGCTAAGTCCTGTTTATACCAGGGCTGAATGGATGGATTATGTTTTTGAAGGATATTGGGTAGAATTCCATGCTTACAAATACCTAATGCAAAACCAGCCCTGAATAACTGGGATTTGAAATAGAGCCCCTTTCCCCACCTGTACTTCCTGATAGGACTTTGGTGGTAAAACCTCCAATGTCAGAGACAGGAGATCAGTCAGGGAGTCCCAAGTAACAACTTGTTCTCTAGAGGTGAAGAGACAGAGGCCCAGAGTAAAGAAATGACCCAAAGTCACACAGCAGGTAAAATAACCAGGCCTGTGGCCAGATCGTTAGACTGAAAGCCCAGCGATCTGTGTGTAGTGTTGGTTTGCCACACCCATTAAGGGTGCTAGGGGCAGGCATGGTAGAAGTGTTCAGTTGCTCATCTAAGGGGTTTGGACTTGATTCAATAAGCCCTGAGAGCAGTTTGTTTGAGTAGGAAAAACCTGACGAGAGCTGTACTTGGGACATTTCTGGCAGGAGGTAGGGAGGGATCAGACACCTGGGTAGCCACTTCGAGGTGGCCACTTAGACAAGCAAGAGCATAGCTGCGGGTCATAGTTCTGAGAGGCTGGGCTGGGAAAACCAAGGGTCAACTAAGTGAACAACCTTGTCCAAAGTCAGCTGGCCGATCCATGCAGCTGAGGTTCAAGTTTGCTTTTAGTGCCTGTATTCTGGTTTCCAGTTCTTACAGTTAGAAGAAAGGTAAATACATAACAGAAGAGCACTGTTGTACATCTTCCCTAAGGCCAGTTCATGAGCAGTTACCAAACTGTGTGCACCCCGTGTGCACCCAGCCTGGTCACGGATTAGGGTTGGTAGTGGGCAGTATGTGCACAAGTGCTGTGGAGCTATATAAACTTTGTCCATTAAAAATATCTAAAAATTTTTTAATGTTTATTTTTGAGAGAGAGCACAAGCAGGGGAGGGGCAGAGAGAGAGACAGAGGATCAGAAGCAGTCTCCAGGCTCTCAGCTGTCAGCACAGAGCCCGACGGTGGGGCTCAAAGTCATGAACTGTGAGATCATGACCTGAGCCGATCAGATGCTTAACCGACTCAGCCACCCAGGTGCCCCTCAATTAAAAATATTTTAGAATGGGGGGTGCCTGGGTGGCACAGTCAGTTAAGTGTCCAACTCTTGGTTTTGGCTCAGGTCATGATCTCCCCTCATCAGGCTGTGTTGACAGTGCAGAGCCTGCTTGAGATTTTCTCTCCTCCTCACTCTGCCCTCTCCTCACATTCTCCCTCTTGTTCTCACTCTCAAAATAAACTTAATAGGAAACATTTTAGAATGGTCTGAGTTAGGGAGGTTGTTAGTAGATACTTGTTAGTCTAAGGAGAGGTGAATTTGGGGCACCTGGGTGGTTTAGTCAGTTAAGTGTCTGACTTCGGTTCAGGTCATGATCTCACAGTTCAAGAGTTAGAGCCCTGCATCAGGCTCTCCGCTGACAGCGTGAGCCTGCTTGGGATTCCCTCCCTTCCCCCCACAGTGTGTGTGTCTGTATCTCCGTCTCTCTCTCTCATTCACACACACAACACACACACACACACACACACACACACTGAAAAAAAAAGATTGAACTTATGTGACTTTAGCCTACATGTCAACCTCAGATCTGGTATCCATCAAATTAGACAACAGTTAGCACTACTGGCCATCATCCACACGTTGTCATGCCCCAGAGCCTTGAATGGAAAGATTTTTTTTTTTTTTAACTTGGGGATATTCATTCATAGCCTGTTAATATCTTGGCCACGTACATACGTTTTCGTTAGAGCATCAAAATCTGCCTCCTTATCCTGCTGGTTTTGTTTCCTTGCCTTGATTCCTTCTTTTGAGTTCCTGACACTTTGTTGACACATAAGCCAGCTCCCTGGTTTGAATTTCTGGTCACTTACCTATAGAGTAGCCTGCTAGCTCTTGAGACTTTCTGCCTCTTGCAGATGCTCTTTCCTAAGCCATTGCATGGCTTCATAGTCCTTTGCCAGTGATGCACAGGGCGATCCCCATATTGACAACTGCGGGTGAAGAGACATGTGTCACAGGCCTGTGCCACCTTATTTGTGCCAACCGTCTCCAGTTAGCTGTGTGTGCTGCTGCCTCAGGGAGCCTGGCAGCTCTTGTGCCTGCCCTCACTGCTCTGGCTTCTTCTCTCTTGGCATCCAAATGTGGCTTCCAGAGAGCCTTGAGTTCTTTGGGCAGTTTTTACTTCTCCTTTGCATGTGACCCTCTGCTGAGGACTAAGACTCCGATGTATCTTGTGCTTATCGACTTACTTTAGGTCAGATATAGAGACTTTAGGCAAAACTCCAAGCCTGTGGCTGTGGCTCCTGCAATTAAGTTCTGCTTCTGGTCTGGCCATTACAGGTTGTTTTAAAGACGGTGTCAAGCTCGGGTCTGTTTCCCAGTGTTCATGGCTGAAGTCTGGAGGTCCCACTCCTAATACTCTTAATCGTCTGAAAGGCTTGTGCTTCTGAGCTGTTTTCTAGGGAGTTGTGAAGTATTGAGAAGAAAGGTAACACCTGTCATTATTGCCAGGGTCCTGTGGAGGTCCTATAAAACTAAGTGAACATGGAAAATACAAGCATCATCTATAGGCTTCTTTACATCTTTTAATGTAAAGAAATCTCAGGAACAAGGAGAGAAAAAAACACTCTAATGACAAGGGATATCCTAGAACTATAAAGAGATCTTGGAAAGCCACTTTTCTCTCCAAATATTAGGTGTGATTTACATATGTTGTCAAGTAATTGCTTGTATAGGCAATTTGGAATATCCATTTCCCCCCATCTTAACGGTGTCTACTAGCCAACGGCATTCTCTCAGATCCCTCCCCATTTGATAATGACAGCTTGTGTGAGCTGAGACCACATCGCTTTTTGCTGACCTTGAACAGTGGCTCTGGTTTAGGGTTTCTTCAGCCTGGCTACCACACCTGAGCCTGCCCAGCACCCCCACGCCTAGCCTGGGTCTCCATCTTTCTAGTCCTCCTCTGGTTGACATCAGTGTCCTCACGCTGCTCTCCCACTTCTTGGTTATTGGCCCAGATTAGATGCTGGACCAATATTCGTTCACCTCTGTTGGTAAGCCACAGTCAACTTGGCTTGATAATGAGCAAGATGGGGTGGGCAGCCTGCGGTGGCTTCTCTGTTCCTTCTGCTATAGCCTGCTTTGCCTCGGCAGCCACAGGAGCTGGTAGTAGTAGTGGGCCAGTGCCAAGAGGCCTTTGTTTTAAACTGCCTTCTACATTCCTAGGTTTTCCCATCTGGAAAGGGGAGGGATGGTTAATCCCTAGGAGTATATATTTTGTGCCATGCGCTCTACACTTGATCTTAGCCAAAAGGCCAAGAAGTGATGTGCCATGTGCTCTAGAGGGACTGAAGATGAAGAGTTAAGTGTCCTCCTGCCAGTGGAATTGTGAGCTGGATGTAGATGGTTGAGGGGTAACCCTTACAAGCAATTTGTTTGCCAAACTGGGGCCCACACATTGTTCCTCTCTGCTTGAACATCCATATTCCTTAGAGATCTGAGAGGCTGCCCTCTTCATTACTTGTCCCTCATTCTGCTGTTTTCAAGGGATAAATATAGATGCATTTATATCTGATGGAGAGTATCTTCTTTCCACCTTCCATTTAGTCTTACCAAAATTCCTCTTATTGCAATTGATAGCTGTTTTATCCCATTTCTGATAAACGTGGAGCAAGATCAGTCTGGTGGTTAATAGCATGCCTTTTATGATACATACACATGAATAAGAAATTCAAAACTGTATCTTCCGGCATGCTAAGCTCAAACACAGAAGACCCTTGTTGAAAATCAGAATTTTTGCAGTGGTGCAAGATGGGCCTGTTACAGAATCAAAGTATGCCTGAAAAGGTGTATATGTAGACTCTCAGGGTGTGTGTGTGTGTGTGTACACACATAGAGAACTGGTTTAGGGGGTGCTGCCTCCAGCGAGGACGTGAAAGTGTGACCAGCTGGCTACATCTCCCTTCTTGACGGCCTGTAGGAAGGGTATGTGCCATTTGTAAGCCCTTTGCTGAACTCTTCTTTCTCCTACTTGGGATCCTGTGCAAGCCTGTGAAGGAGGGCAGACTATTTGGCAATGTTCCTCACAGTTGTCCTTAAAGGAAGGCAAGATTCTCTTGCTCAGGTTCAGGTCCTTGTCAGCAGAGCCTCTGGAAGGTGACAGAGCTTTGCCACAGCGAGCAACTGACCAGAGCCTTTTCCTTCCAGGGACGAGAAGAACCAGTCCATCATAGTCAGCGGGGAGTCTGGAGCTGGCAAGACCGTGTCAGCCAAGTACGCCATGCGCTATTTTGCCACCGTTGGTGGCTCAGCCAGTGACACCAACATTGAAGAGAAGGTCCTGGCATCCAGTCCCATCATGGAGGTAAAGCCTTTCCAAATGTACTTGGCTTCTCTGGCTGGAATTCCTTTCTCTGCCAGCAAGACTGCTGGGTGTTCAGCCTTGTGGGGTTGCCTTGGAACAAGAAGCCTTGGAAGCAGCTCGTGTGGCCCACGTTCATGCCTTCTCCTCACCCGTTGTCTGCTCTTGAGGAAAAAACTCTGAAGGTGCCCCTAAGACCCCAGAATTGGGAGTACTCTAACCTGGTAGTGCCCTTCAGGTCCCCAGTATCGAGTGGAGTGTCCGCTAGTGAGTGTCCTTCCGTTCTCCCTCCCCTTCTGCCACTGGTCCTCCCCCCTCCTGCTGCCATGTGTAAGCAAATCTGCATTTCACCCAAACCATCCAGTGCTTTGAAGGGCTGATGGATCAGGAGGGCAGTTTGCATGGGGGTGGGAGGACTATGTAGAAGATTTCCTGTTTTCTCCTAGAAACATTTGGATGTTTTATTTGGGGGTAGGGGGAAAGGTTAGAGCCAAAAGCTAAGTGGTGACCCAGAATTTGTTGATCTTCATAAAGCAGTTACCTATGATGGCCTGAACTGGCCAGGGAAGGTTCTGTCTATATCTTGACTCCCCACCCCCAGGCTTAGAGCAGTCAATACAAGTACAGGGCCAGAGAGATTTCCTAAAACTTAGATCCTGCTGTAAAGCGTCATGTTTTAGGGTCACAACTCCTCTTCCTTTCCTCCAAAAAACTTAATTCTGATAAAGTCGATCTAAATGGGCACACAGTCCCTGGGCCAGCTTTGATTTCCTGCCTCTGAAGTGGGGGCTCTTGATTACCATGTGACTTACAGTTTGGTTGGAATCAACCCCCTGCCAGTTTGGGGCAGCTCCTTTGTTTTAGGACAAAGAAATTCATTTGAGGCTGAAAGCTGCCAAAGTAGTATCAGATTTCTCTGCAGTGCCTTAAGACCCATCGATTAAGACCCAAGTCACCAAGATGGTTCATCTCTCAGATTGTTTTGGAGCTGGAGGAAACAAGAACCTGCTTGGACCTTCCTTTCCAGATCCCCCCCCACCCTTTCCTTCTTCCTTCTCCAAGTTCGGGAGTAAATTCTGAGTCTCAATTCATAGGAATTCGTTGATTTTGTAGGCAGTCTCCTGACTACACGGTTGGAGTATCTGTAGAACTTTCATTCTCTGTCAACTAACAGAACACAATATATTCATTAACAGTTCAACAAAAGCCAATTTCCATATCTGTTCTTATATGGATTGGGAAATGGTCAATACAGTTGGAGACATTTTTACCAGGCAGATGTAAACAAACTTCTGTTACAGTGGTTCTTAAACTTGACTGGATCAGAACCACCTGGAGGGTTTGTTAAACGAGATAGCTGGGTTCACCCACGGTGTTTCTGATTCAGAAGGTCTGGGTAGGGGTCTCAAAACTTGCCTTCCTATTAAGTTCTTAGGTGACGATGATTCTCCTGGTCTGAGTACTACAGTTTGAGAACTATTGGCTGATGAAAAAGTAAGAAGGGGTCATTGGAAAATATGGATGAGTAAAAGGAAATAATCCACCTCCTAATTCTACAGCTTGCTGAGGGTTGTTCAACATTTGGATTTGTTTCCTTTCAGCTTTTTCACTGAATATTGCAGTCATAAGCCTTATCCCTTATATCACTGAGCTTTTGTTATGAACTGCCTTATATGCTGCAAATATACTAATATTGTCAGACATTCAACTTGTTGATAGCCCATTTGCTCATAGCATTTATTCTAAGCCCAAGGTGGTGGTCTGGTCATAGCTTCATTTCAGAATGTGATGGTGGACCTACCCTGGACCATCTATGTGCCTGAAAATTGAAGCGGCTAAGATTGTAATCTACAATTACCATTATGTTTCCTCTCAAATGAAGTGAAACCAGGCTTTCAGCCTTTCTTTCGCCCCTGAGATTCAAAACTCGGTTCATTATTAAGGTAGTAAGTTTTCAAAGACAGAGTACTGCCCCCTTTTGGAAGCAGTAGATAGTTTTTCTAGGTGAGACAGAGAAGGGAAGTCCTCTCTGGTGACTGAACAAAGTAATTTTAGTCAAGATGAGAATTTAATGAGGGTAGATCACCACATTAAACATGTTCAAGACACAGGAAGATTTTTTTAAACTTGTTTTATGGTAAACATACATAAAATATACCATTTTGATTATTTTACATGAGCAATGAATGGTGTTAAGGATGTGCATAGTGTTACGCAGCCATCACCACCATCCATTTCCAGAACTTTTTCATCATCCTGGTTTGTACTCATTAAAGAAGAACTCCCTTTTCTGCCCCCACCCCAACTCTAGTAACTTCTATTCTACTTTGTGTCTCTCTGAATTTGCCAATTTTAGGTACCTCATATAAGTGGAATCATACAGTATTTTTTTGTGTCTGACCTATTTCACTTAATGTTTTCCAAGTTGACCCATGTTGTAGAATGTAGGAGTACGTCCTTTTTATGGTTGGGATATATTTTTTTGCGTGGGTATGCTGCATTATGTTAATCATTCCTCTGTTAACGAATCATTGGGCTTTTACCTCTTGGCCAGTTGTGAATGATGCCACTGCACAGTAGCCTGCAGGCATTGGAGTTCCTACTTGGGGAAAGTTTTTTAAATGATGGTAATCTAAAAAGATCTAACGTTTCAATATCTATTATGTCCTGAAGGGGCAGGTGCACTGCTGGGAATTCAGAGTACTTTGGCATGGGAGAAATGTGGGAGCAAAACACATAAGATGTGGTTAGGTCGCTGAGGTCTAAAGGGGGAATGTACTCATGAAGCAGCCTCCTCGCGCACCATGTCCCATGACTAAATGCTACAGTGGTTGGGACGCACAATGTTAAATTTCTGCCTTGTGTGAATTGGTACTTTGGAAACCATCCAGGTAATTCCTTAGGACTCAGTATGTCAAGTTATAGAATTTGGTCATCATAGGGACTGCCCCTTGACCTTTAAGTGTTATGTTTGGGATAAATCTTGGATATAAACATGGAAAGGGAGAATCCCAGCCGGGAAGAACTCTGGGTGGGTTAGGAAGTGTTGCTGAGTGGAGAAAAACCAGCTTCTGTGGTGCTAAAATCTAACTTGTCATGAGTCTGGAGTCTAGCTGGGCCCCCGTGTCAGGAAGCCCAGTCAGCTTTGTCACTCCTCTGAGAGTTAGAGGCAGCATAAGACTTGTCTTCATCAAGGGACAGCTGATGACAGATGATTCTGCTCCTGTCCTGGCTCAGGATGGCACCTCCTGGCTGAGCAGTCAGTTATGCTCCTGCATCATCTCCTTATTTCTGCACCCCAGCACTGCAGCCACCTCCTGGGGAGCCAGAGCTGAGGACAATCGTAGCCGGTGGAATCCCCAACCGTTTGTACTAAGTGGCAGTTGTTTGACTTAAAGGCAACTCGGGGGTGGGTTGGGGTGACTTGCTCCCTGCCCTCCTCATGACAGCTTGCCAGCATCTGGGCACTGATAAGTTCACAAGTCTGCGCTGATTAAGAAGATATTGGTAATCGAGAGACTGTCAAAGCAGGCCCAGGACCAAGATGCATCATGTGGCATCTTGGGGTGACCAGAGTCTGTCTGCACACAAGTCCAGGGACCAGAGGCTCCCCCAGCCTGGGATGAAGGAGGGCTAGGCATATGGTGAGCAAACGCAATATAGACTAAGACCGCTTACTATGTAATCTTGGAGATTTGAGTTTTTTAAGCTCAAGCAACCAGGCCTACAACTATTAACCTATTCATATGAGAGTCTGCACCCAAAATAACTTAGTTCTCCTCCTCCTGTCTCATGTGTCAACACTTGGGCCATTCCACACACTCGGGTGCCCTGTCCCTGTGCCCACACCATGTCCATAGCTAGAAACCCTCCCTCCCTGCTAGCAGATTCTACTCACCCTGAAGACCCTCAATTTATGCTCCTTACAGCTATTCTGGTTGTGCTGAGCATGGCTCATTGCTCCCTTCTCTGTGCTTCCACACTATTGGTATGACCCTCATTGTTATATAAGCCTAATCCTACTGAAATTCTTCCAGGCCATTTGGTCCCGCTACATATTTGCATATGCATAAACCATGAAGAAGGTGCTCCTCTTACATCTTATGTGAGTGGTAGTGTATTCTGTCAGTCATTTTTGCAACTTCATTTTTTAAATTTATCCACGAATCATGCTGTAGCTTTTACCAGCTTTATAGTGTCCTGTTGTGTGAACACACTACACTTTATCTCCTCCCCTATTAGTGGGCATTTAGGATGGATTTCTTCTCTTATTAAGTACAACCTGTATTGAACATTCTTGGAGTTCCTACCAAGTGTGCTTAACCAGGTGTGCACTTGGGGATTTTTTCCAGGTGATACCCAAAGGTAGAGTTGCCAGACTGTTAGGTGCATGTATATTCAATTTTACTAGATGGGTCCAGTTACTTTCCAGAATGGTTTTTCCGGTTTCCATGTGAGCCAGCAACAGAGGAGAGTTCCTTTGTCCTCCCCTCTTACTCATTCTGTAGTGTCAGAGTTCTTAGTGTGGCCCCTCTGTGCTGCTGTTTTAGTCTTCAGTTTTCTGATGACCATGGAGGTTATCTTTTCTTAGGCTTACTGGTCATAGGAGTTTCTTTTGTGAATTTCCTGCCTCTAGCATTGCTCATTTTCCAGATTTTAACCACTTGCATCATTTATGCTTTTTTGTGGTGGTGTTGGTCTGTGGGACTCCAGGTTAAAACCTGATTTTCTGTTACCATCTTTAACTTGCTTTCCTTATGCAGTAAAACGTTTTCTGAGTCAGGGTAACCAGAAAAATGTAGCCAGAAAAATCAAGAGTTTACAAGATGAAGAACTGCATGTGAGTCCTTTACACACAGAAGTTGGGGAATCCTTCCTACCCAGGTTGAGTTTATGGGTTTTGTGGTGGTAAATAACCTTTTTGTGGGTGTCGTTACATACTTGTAAAGTATTTCCACATCTGTCATTTCTCAAAACAGCCCTCAAGAGGTGAGGAGCATAGATCTTTTGACTGTGATCTTCAGGCCTTGGGCAAGCTCTCCCTAGGCCATCACAGGAAGTGGCCTCAGCTATGGTGCCCTTGTTGCTGCCTTACAAATCATGGAATTTGAATATTTTGATATTTTGCAATTGAAATGCATTTATGGAAACTAGGTTGTCTTTTACAGTTTTCCACAAACAGGACTTGGCTAATTGTATCCTCATGATGCTGGTGATGTTCCCTTTCTCCCTATGTTTCCTGTAAGAGGGCAGTAAAATTCAGAGGCTTGATTAAGTTGAGGCTGGACTGTTGGCACACATCTGGCACAGCACACTGGGTGTACTTGGGTGGCAAGTTGGATATGTAGGGCGCAGGTGCTCTTGGGTTGAATAGCTTCCTTAGTGCAAAGCCAGCCCTAGGTTCCTGCGAGTGAATGGTTGCATGCCTGAAGGTCTCGCGTCACCTCACAAATAGGAATGGGATGTTTTCATGAGCGTCTAGTAATATGATTTTTAAAAAAATTAATGCTTTATTTTTGAAAGAGAGCACAAGTGAGGGAGGACAGAAAGGGAGACACAGCATCTGAAGCAGGCTCTAGGCTCTGAGCCTGTCAGCCCAGAATCCTACATTGGGCTCGAACACATGAACTGGGAGTTCATGCCCTGAGCTGGAGTCGATTGCTCGACTGACCGAGCCACCCAGGCGCGTCTCTTACTGTGATCTTTTTTTAATGTTTTTTGTTTTGTTTTGTTTTGTTTTTCCCCTAGGAGAGAGAGAGAGAGAGACAGTGTGAGCAGGGGAGGGTCAGAGAGAGAGGGAGTCACAGACTGAAACAGCCTCCAGGCTCTGAGCTGGCTGTCAGCACAGAGCCCGATGCGGGTCTCAAACCCACGAACCGTGAGATCATGACCTAAGCGAAAGTCAGACGCTTAACTGACTAAGCCACCCAGGTGCCCCTCTTACTGTGATCTTTTAACCAGTGATTTGCTTTCAGCTATGTTGTTTCCCTTGTTCATAACAGATGCCAGCTAAGCCTTATGTAGTTTCAGGATGTCCAGAGATCCCAGTAGTTCCGTAACTTGGATTTGGCTGAGAAGAGGTAGAGGGTGGGATGGGATTTTAGATTTTTCTTCAACCTCTGCATGCCACAAATTTCCTCGACAACTGAAAATGTGTAGTGAATATTTTCCAACCACCTAAGAATGGAAACATCTGAAAGGAATTAAAATATTAATATATTCATTTTTATTAGTAATGTGATGTTCTATAGAAAGCAAATAATCATGCCAGGTTATTTAGCTGCTCACTTCTTAAATTATCCTCTGGGGGCACCTGGATGGCTCAATTGGTTAAGCATCTGACTTTTGGTATCAGCTCAGGTCATGATCTCACACTTTGTGGGTTCACGCCCTGTGTTGGTCTCAATGTTGGCAGTGCGGAGCCTG
The DNA here is from genome assembly GCF_003009895.1 of Hyaena hyaena. Lineage (NCBI taxonomy): Eukaryota > Metazoa > Chordata > Mammalia > Carnivora > Hyaenidae > Hyaena > Hyaena hyaena. The sequence continues at coordinate 1,097,029 of NW_024080666.1, forward strand.
CTGAGGATATCTGTCTCTCTTTCTCACAATAAATAAGTACATACATACATACACACACATTAAAAATAAGTAATTGTCTGCTCTTTTGAATGGCACCCATGCAGCTGCATAAGAAATGGTACCAAGGAGGTGATGTCTTCCTGATTTGATCTGGTGGGGAGATGCCGAGGGGTTGGTGTTGATCTTTGGCCTCTTTCTAGGAAATACGATTTATCAGTTGGGAATGACATTTGACTGCTTAGTCATGGAGGTCTGATCAGAGCATACAAAGGTTTGTTTTTCTCAAAAACATTGCAGAGTTCTTGGATACTGGTATTGGTTTAATAGCTCCAGTGTGTCAGAGTGGTGCTCTCAGTGATTCTCTAGACCTTTCCTTCATGTAGCCATCATATGCACATTCCAGGTAGGATAACTTGACAGAGTTCATGAATCAAGTCCTTACTCTCCCTGGCCATCCTTAGGAGTAAAGGAGGCAGGAAATGAAGTTTTGTTTTTAGCTCAGTCATGGTCATCCCAACAGTCGGGGAAGTCCTGTAAGGAAGGGAGAGAGGAGAAAAAGGGAGATGCTGCCACAAACCTACAGCCTTGAGATCAAGAAAGCTTTCCTGGTTTTGCATTACTTGTGCTTGTTCTGTGCAGGCCATCGGAAATGCTAAAACCACTCGCAATGACAACAGCAGCCGTTTTGGGAAGTATATTCAGATTGGCTTTGATAAAAGGTACCACATCATTGGAGCCAACATGAGGACCTACCTGTTGGAGAAGTCCAGAGTGGTCTTTCAGGTGAGTGGTGTGACTTGGGCCTCTTTGTACTTTGTCCCAGGAGTGAAGCTTACTTGGCCCCTCACCCGCCCCTGTTCCCAGAGAGCACCTCCTCCTCCAGAGGTGGAATTGGATGTTTGTTCTTATGGTTTTCTTTCCTTTCATCAAAAAGTGTTTGTTCAAATGCTATGGGCATCAGGTCTGAGAAATCTTCTACCCAATATTGTGGGTTTTTTTTTTAATGTTATTTCTGAGATAGAGACAGTGTGAACAGGAGAGGGTCAGAGAGACAGGGAGACACAGAATCCAAAACAAGCTTCACTCTCTGAGCTAGCTGTCAGCACAGAGCCTGATGCGGGGCTCGAACCCATGAATCATGAGATCATGACCTGAGCCAAAGTTGGATGTTTAACCGACTAAGCCACCCAGGTGCCCAATATTGTCTTAAAGTGGATATTGTTTTTAGCTTCAGTCAACACACCTAATGAGTGCCTGTCACATATCAGCCCTGTGCTAGATACCAGAGATCTGTGAAGACTAAGATATTCTGTTGTTGTGGAATGTAGTCTTAGGATTAGGGGAATGTTGTACAGGGTCTCTGGGCTTCAGCTTTCCCCAGAAACTTTCTTATTTTGTAGGTTATATTTTTAAAAACCCAAAGAACACTACTTGGACATGCACCTAGCCTGAAAACAGGCCTTCTCCAGCCCCCTTTTGATGGTCTTGTACTTGAGCCGAGATGGTGTGTGTCTTGGTCTGAGCCAGCCACACGCTCTTCCCACCCCAAATTTGGCTGCCTTCAGAGGGGACGTCTGAGACAGCCTTGGCTGCTTCTCAGAGATGCCCGTCTTCATGGGGATGTTTAACAAACATCTAGTGAATTTTTTTAACTAGTCTTAGTAGTTTTTTCCCTTTTCCTGTTCAGGCTTTCTCTCCACCTCCCAAATTTTAGTTCAACAGCCCCATATCCTTATCTCACTGCAGCAGAGGAAACAGCCTGCTGTGCTGGGGATGGGTCTGAGCTGGCTGTGGCTTTGGCCAGACTCTTCTCTGAACACTCCTTGAGCTTTCTTCTTCCTTTGTCCATACCTCCTGACGCTTCCCTCTGCCCCCCCACCACCACTCTGCCAGCTTAAGGCAGGTGTTGCCTGAGCATGTGCTCAAAGTCCAGTCTCCATCTTGGACTTGGTGTGACTACCCCGGCCTGTCATGATGGGCAAGGGCATAGCTCTGACTTAGTTCCAAGCCTCCCAGAGGAGAATGGGAGCCTCCTGCTGGTAAGTTACCATCTGTGCAGCATGAACCAGGCAGCACGGATATGTGAGCAAGTGTGTGTTTTCTGACCATTCATGGTCAACTTCCACTGTTTGTCAGAGAAAAAATAAACGAGAGGTTAAAAATTAAAAAATATCCAGGCTCAAGGAAGGCCCCATAATAGTGACTGGGAAATCTGGAGGTGGGAAGTGAAGGTAGCAGAGGCGTAGAGGAAATCGTGAGCACCAGTCCTGACCTCTGTCACCCTCAGGACCCTGAGATTAGAACACATGAGGGGATGATCTTTGGGGTCACTGCCCTAAATCTGTTTAACTTTTCCCTCCAGGCAGATGATGAGCGGAATTACCACATCTTTTACCAGCTCTGTGCTGCTGCCAGTCTTCCGGAATTCAAAGAGCTTGCCCTAAGTACGTAAACGTGCCTGCACCTATCGTCGGGTGGGCCGCTGCAGCACCAGGGGCTACGTCTGGTGGCCTGGAGAGGAGGAAGGGTGCTTTGCTCAAAGCCCTCCATTGTGGGTCTTTGTCCCAGCGCTGCCTCCCATGTGGGCCTGTCCCCCAGACCTCTTTGAGCATCAGTACCCAATCTATAAAATTGGGCTCATTGTACCCAGGCTGCCTGCCACAGAAAAACCGTTTGAGAGGATAAGAGGCAGGGGGTAGAAGGGTATTTTGCAGAACACAAGAGTTTCCATGCTGTATTTTGAAAAAAGCTTCCACTTTAAACTTCATAAAAAGGATCTAAAGATTTAGCTAATGTGCATCATGTAATGGTGGCCAATGAGTTTTAGGTCCTTTTTAAGGACGAAGATGAAGAAAGGGAAGGAGAGCGGGAGCAGGATGAAGATGGATAGTTGAGTGGGATGGAGGATGATGGCCACCACGCACTCTGCTTTCTTCTGAGCAGGTGGGGTACTGTGGTGTGCACATACCGGACTGTTGCAGGGCGAGATGGAGTGACTAAAAGTGCCTCTCCACGGAGTCATCTGGTTGTTACCATCAGATAAAAACACAACCTTTCACTTGTTTGCTAATTCTGTGGCCACGGACTCTTGGCAAGTTTAGCTTGCCTGGAGACTGTGGATGTGGAGCCGGGGCAAAGCAAGAGGAATGAGCTTTAACTCTTGACCCCACCAATGGGGGGCGTTGGGGCCTGGGACCTTCCCCCTTCCATGCTCTGGGACTCTGTAAGGCCTGAGTCCTCAAATCCATCTCCTGAAAGGTATGTGATGTGCACAAGCCTGGGGGCCTCGCAGCATCCTACGTGTGCCAAGTGTCCTGTCTCTGGCCTCCTGTGTGTATTTTAGGGAGGGGAGGGGAGGTTCGGCAGTAGCAGATGGTGTGACGAGCTGGGTGTCTAGACAGAGGCTGGGTGGTCTTTGTGGAACTGTGAGAGAAGTAGACTGCTGAAGCTTTGCTGTCTGTGACCCAAATCCTAGCTGTGTTGAGGGCCCGAACCCAGACCCACCTCTGACTGCTCCAGCCTAGGTTCCTAGTAGCTAAAACACACCAAGTGGTTTAAACTTCAGGCTCCCCTCATAACTCTCTGCCTCACTTAGGAGTTCCTGCAGCATTAGGTACCTGGGCCGTGCAATTCAGCCTTGGGTCCTTCCTTCGTCTGGTCATTGAACCGTATGTAGGTGGTGGCAAGTACTGCAGATGTTGTGCTGAGCATAACCGTTGTGGGCCCTGCCCTTGGCTTACAGGCGGTTACAGCAGAGAGCAGCAAGGGTGTGCTGAGTGCAGCATAGCCGAGGTGGGGTGGGAGGTTCCCAAGGGACATGAATTGAGCCCCAAAGTAGGAATCCTGGGATGGCATATATTATGCTGGCTTTCTGCTGTACTCTGTTCAGTGTTTGCAAATTGGAATCTTCCCTAGTGAAGCTATAAACTCCTTGAGGCTAAGGAGTGACAGCTGCAAGCCTTGTTTGATGAGCACCTCCCTGAGCTGGCACCTTGGGCTGTGATGTTGGCTTATGGCCACAAGTGACCAGGAATGTAGGCCACACTAAGGGCCTTTGTCACCCACCTCTTTCCTTCCCAGAGTGGGGACATGGGTCTAGCTAGATTCCTCAGAGCCAGTTTGCAGGGGATAAAAACTAAGGTCATTTTTATTAGAAAAATGAACAAGTTCCGGCAAGGTACTATGTATTTGGTCCCAAGTAACTTTCAGGAAATAGGAAAAAAGCCCAATTTTTTGCACTTAAGTGCATTGAATTAAAAAAATCTTTTTAAAAAAGAAGCTTTTCCTTATCCTTTCTTAGCCCCCTCTTTGGGCCTCTGGCTGGAGCCGTTGAAAACTACCTAATTCGATCAATTTCTTGCGCTGTTTTTACCTGTGTGTGCCCTCCAAGAACATCTTGGAAGAAAGCTAAGGGGTGTTGATGAGCTCTTGTGCTCAGGGTCGAGGGCTGTGTTCGGCCTCGGGGTGCGTTGGCTGTGAGCTCTGAAGCTTGACCTTTAGTTCTGCTGATAACCCTGGCTGAGTGGCTGGAAACATGCAGTAAATGAGGGACTGGCCAGCGGTTCCTAGAGGATATTTAGACTGCCTCGCCTCCTTCCCCTTTTTCTTCACCTAAAACATGCTACTTAACTCTACAGAAGTCTCTGCGAGACCCCTGGCCCAGCAAGGGGTGTGTGCATTTGGGCACAGAGGAGCAGATCTGCAGCCAGTCGTCTCTCTTTCCCTCCGCCCTACCCTATCGTTGGTGGCCTCTTGCATTAAAATGACCTCAGGATGAGATTTAAAGAAAAATACTCCAATGGGTGGCTGCAGTGTTAATAAATGTGGTAAATGGAGGTATAATGGGCTTATATTTCCTTGAATACAGCCTTCAGCTAATGAGGAATAAATTCTTTTTCACTTATATCAGTGTATTGATAGCTTTATAAAAAGCCTCTGTTGCCTCACACAGTTGGAGCCTGGCCTCCCCGGTGAGGTGCTAGCCCTCAGCTGTGGCCCCTGAGGCTCTAATCACTGGGCTCATGCTTCCTCTGTGGTCCATACACGTTCTGCTTCGGCATCTGCCTGTTGAGTCAGTTACTAGGGGATTTTGTGTTTTCTCTCTATTTGGAAATGCTGAGTAAAGAGAGAGCCAACTGGAAGACAAGAGGTGCTGCTCGGATGAGATGGTCAGTGATGGGTTCCGAGGCTGGAAAGGAGAGCCAGGATCCCGGGCGGCAAGCAGCTGGCGGAGAACCCTTTCCTGTTGGGATGTCTCTTATGAGGGTCTAGAATGTGATGGGGACACAGGTGATTGCAAACCTAAAAGGAGCTGATAATCTTTTTTTTTTTTTTAATTTTTTTTATTTCTAGGAGAGAGAGAGACAGCGTGATCAGGGGAGGGTCAGAGAGAGGGGGAGATACAGACTCTGAAATAGGCTACAGGCTCTGAGCTGGCTGTTAGCACAGAGCCTGACACGGGGCTCAAACCCACGAACCGCGAGATCATGACCTAAGCGAAAGTCGGACGCTTAACCAACTAAGCCACCCAGGCGCCCCTGGAGCTGATAATCGTGATTGCGCTCAAATCATTTAGCAGAGTGAGCTGTGACTGACCTAGGGGACTCCCCTCCCCCCGCAGTGAGCCAGAGGAAGTCCCCTGCTGGGCCTGAGTTTGGGAGCTGGCAGCAGGGAAGGTGAATGGTCTGTTTGACTCAGAACATCAGGCTGCAGGGCCCTTGCTGTTGACAGTGAAGGGTCTTGGTAGATGCTGAAAACACCTCCTTTCCTCCAGCAGCGAAGTCTGGTTCCCTCCTTTGGAGTCTCAGCTACCTATTTTTCTGGTGTGTCAGCTGATAACTTTTGACAGTGAGTTAGGTTGTGTTTATGGCAAAACCATGTCATAAACCACCATCTCCATGATAGGGTGATCAAGTAATGGGCCCCCAGGCCTGGGCAAAGTCTGGGGTGGGGGGGGGTGTCTCAGTGATCCCTTCAAGCCCTATGTCCCTCAGGACATATTTTTCCTATCTGAAAAATAGTAATAAATATGTGCACTCATCTTCACGTGGGCTCTGCCACGTCATCAAAGGGAGGTACTTTGAAAGCTGAATGAAGAGGAAAAATGGATGCTTTTCATAAGCCTTGGAAACTGTTGTGTCCTGTGCCAGAGCCTGTAGGGCGATTAGATATTAGAGAGGTGAATATGCCACCTTCCACAGAGACCTGCTGTGACTTAACAGTTCACCTTTGCTGTGGCTGCCAGCACGCCCGGGGCTCAAGTCCTTCCTCTTCCTGCTCAAGTGCTACTGTCATCTGAGTGTGTTTGAGCTACTCCTCCATGAAGCCTTCAGCCATAAGCTACAACTTGGCTCCTCATTTTTGTGGGCAGTGCAGGTCCTGGCTCGGACTGTGGGGGACAGGTCTTGGGTCTGAGTTCTGCCACTTCCTCGCAGCGTGCACTTACGGGACGAGTGTGGCTTGGAGCAGGAAGTACAAGGTGGGGAACGGAAGAGACCAGAAAGGAGAGGTAGACAGGGCCGCTGTGGGCCTGGACCCCAGGGGTAGAGCTGACCAATGACAGCGAGGAAACCGGCAGATCTGAGACCAGAGATGGGAAAGCAGCCCTGAGTCCAGAGGGGTGGGAGTAGCCTGTGACTGCTTCACAAAAGGCCCTGGACATTTCTTCAGGATGTGTGACCTCTGTTTTCAGGCATGGGGGTGGGAGGGCCTCTCTAAAGGGCTTTACATAGGGTTGCAGTGTGATCAGAGTTACCAGCAGTTTGAAAGTGGATTTGAAGGGACAGGAGAAGTATGGAGACTGGAGACAGCCCCCAGACAGCAATTGTTGAAGGTCACACCCAGGCGATGACCATGGGAATGGAGCAAGGAAAGAGAGTCAAGAAATTCTTACTGGATCAAACTGGCAGATGAGGGTGTTGAGGGAGGACTGAGCATCACAATGAAATGGCCTCTAAGACTGTTTAACTGATGCACGCTCAAACCGTATGCACTCAGATCAAGGAGAAGTAATTTGGTCTTTACAGGAGATGAGCACCAGCCAGTGTCCAACTTTGTCATCTTGTCAAAATCAAACGTTGTACACTTAGAAATTCCAAACAGTGGGCAGGGTTGTATTCCACAAAGGGACTGTATTTTATGGAAAATGCAATTTTCTGAAGTAATTCTGATGAGGTGCCCTTGTTAGCCTAAATGCCAACTTCCTGCCCTGTCCTGCAGATTTTGCCCAGGGCTTGTTGCCGTTTTGCCCCCTGCTGAGGTTGACTGAATCCTAAGGCAGCACCGGGGACCCTCCTTACCACTTGTCCCCCAGGCTATTATCAGAGGCCTGACTGAGGAGGAATTGAACTGGAGGGGAGAGCAAAACACAAAAGAAAGGTCTCAACTCACTTTTATTCACGTGTCTGAAGAACTCAGGGGGGCCCAACTTGGTAAAACAAAGGAACAAAAACCCACGTCCCCTTGGGCACATTGGTGCCCCTCATTTGTTAAGTGAGGCTGTGAGACTGAGATTAATGGTCGTGGAAGTCTGATGTTAGGGTGGGTGTACATCTCCTTGCGTACCAGATCCTCTTGAAAGGCAAATCTGTGGTGAATCCTGAAAATTGAACTACCCATGACTTACGTTCACCTGTTTTTCACATGCTGGTTTTATACAAACATAACAATGCAATTTGGGCAGCATAGCGTAACGTTCTGTGTTTCCATATCCGGTTTTCACTCTATTTGCCATTGTCCATGAAGATGGCCTCTTAAAGGCTTCCACCTCGGCTGGGAATAAGATTTCATCTGGGATGAGTAGAAATCCTCTTGGGTCGTGATCAGGGTAAACCAGGGATGCCTTTTTTCCTCTCCTCCCACAGCGTGCGCGGAAGACTTCTTCTATACCTCCCAGGGAGGGGAGACATGTATCGAGGGTGTAGATGATGCTGAGGACTTTGAGAAGACACGGCAAGCCTTCACACTCCTCGGTAAGCATCTCCTAAGTGGGGAAGTGCCCAGAAGATTGATTTCACGGAGAGGAGAGAATCATGACAGTGTTCCACTTGGCCAACCTTGGCAAGCTGATAGGGAAGCCCTGTTGCCCTTCACAAATGTCATCCCCCTTAATCTATCCCATCCCTTGGGTTCCGAAGTTTAAGACTTATAGCTTTGTTGATCTGTCTTAAAAATAAGGGTTTGTGAGTTGCTCTCTTAGGCACTGCAAGACAGCCCTCTTCGCTTCCCCAGGCCATCAAAGCCGGTGGAGGAAAACAAAAAAGAGCTACATCCTCTCGTACTGTGGTCTGGGTTCAGAGGCCATGTGTTCTGGCAGAAAGAGCGTGTCTTTTGGACCAAATCACTCACGTACCACAGTCGTGGGATCCGAGTTGCAAACAGACTATAAAAGTCTTGGGGGCACTCCTAATACAACGGTGTGTTCTCACCGTTTCTGCATAGAGGGTAACAGTGGCATTCTTCAAGATTTCTTTGTCATTCTGGGCATAAAGGGCCACAGAGTGAGAGAAGACTCCTCTCCCTGCCCATTTTTGTGGAAAGAGGAGCCCAAAGTGGTAAAGTAGAAGGCAATTTCCGTTTCCCGAATGAGTCAATTCCTGGGACCCACAGCCAGAAAAAAATAAAATTTAGCAAATCAGCCTGAAATTCATGAAGTGGCTGAGGATGGCCCTTGTGTTTTCCCCAGCCCCTTCTGACAGAGGTAGCCATTTGGCTCATGAGTCCTGTGACTACTCCAGAGCAGCGTTTCTTAGGTTCTTTGATGGGAATCTCGCAAGTCTTACCCAATGTCCAAATAAAACCTGGCCGACCAGGGAATACCCTAATCTCAATACGGGTAGAACCAGGACTTTATGTGCTGAAATCTCAGTGCTGTTCACCTGTCTGGGTAACCGGTGGGGAGACACAGTTTGTCTTTTGTAACCCGTGAAATGATGAGGACATAAAAACCACAGTGGTCATTTCAACAGTTGGTGATTATTAAAAAGAGTGTAAGGACTTGAGGGGTGCAGAAATAGCGGGTGCTAAAGAATAGCTGCTCCTTTTAGGGTGAGGAAGAGTGGCTAATAAAAGATCTGTTACTTGGCTGAGAGGTCAGTCACTTCCAGGAGCCCGTGGTTATTACACAGGTGAAGAAACCTGCCAGAGGGCATGGCCATTGCTGGTTTCCCCGGGAGCCTGCAGGTGCCTCAGGGTGTGGTGGGCCCCGAAGGTCTCAGAAGCAGCTGCTAATGGGGAGAATATGGCCTATGGACATCACAGTGGCTCATCTGGGGAGGTTGCTATGTTGCTGAGATGAAGACTAACAATAGTGATCAGAACCAAGAACAGGCCTGTCCCCTTGCTGCTCTTGTGTCATTCATTGAGTCACTACCGTGCTCTTTGACCAAGCTGGATATTCCACCAGTGGGCAAAAGGGAAAGACAGGGTCTACCTAGCTCCAGTATCATAAAGTGGGGCGGATTTGAAACTGAGAGTAAATTGATACACTTAATGGTAAGCAGGGTAACATTCTGCCCAATTTGCCAGGAGGAGGTCCCTGGAGGCTGCCCCTGTGTTGCTGCTGTGAGCAGTGGGCACGTATTGATCCGAGGATAAGTTGGTTCCTTCCAGGGCTCTAAGGAACTTGGGGACTTTTGTTCACAAAGCAAATGGCATTTCCAGATCTATTGTAATAAGCTGTTCTTCTTTCCTCTTCAGTAAACATGTCCACTTTTTTACTCAGGGGTTGGCAAAGTTCGTTGAAGGACAGGATTATAAATATTACTTGGGATTCTTTGAATTATGTAGTTTTTGAAGCAGCTAGTCAATTTTGCTGCTGTAGTGTGAAAGCCATAGACAAAACATAAATGAATGGCCATGTCTGTTCTAATAAAACTTTATTTACAGAAACACACCGTGGGCTATGGGCCATAGATTGCCAACCCCTGTTTTACTCCTTCAGTTTTATTGTTTGATTTTTATTTGCTTGTCATAGTGAAGTACTGCTTATTTGAGTTGTGGATAAAGAAGCAACTCTCTGGTAAGTATAGTGCAGGAATCCTAACCATTGTTAGGGTTTAATAGTCATTTGATGTCTACTACTTCTATTCCTACCATGACAGGGTGGTGAAGCTTTGGAAGTTGACAAAGCATTGGGTCCTAAGGATAAGTGAAGGAGGGAGAAAGGCGATCTGTGCTTTCTGGGAGGGTCCCAATGCCCACTTCCTGACTAGTATTTCCAAGAGGTCTTACTTGAGAGCAGGACCCTCTTTGCTCTGATCCAAAACCTAGTACTCAGCTCCCCCAGATGGCTGTGCAACCTCAAACCCTATCTTGTCTGAAGTGTCTACCTCTGGCTTTTAACCTATCTTCCTTCCTTTCTTCAGTTTTACTCAGTTACAACAAACTGGCCTCGAGCTGTTTGTTTCTTTTTTAATTAGATTAAACGAGACTAGGTATTTGAATGGCTCCTGCATTTCTGTAGACATTTGGGAATTCTGACAGTCCAGCACTCCTCAGTTCACCTCCATCATTCATGTTCCTCAGCACCTGTGTGCCAAGGCAAGAACAGGGATTCATTATATTAGGGCTATTCTATTTTACAACTTCATACTTAAAAAAATGTAAACCCTTGCGCCTATGAGGCTTAAACAATAATGGTCGTACATTAGGAAAGTCTAGAGTCCATTTGTCCAGTTTATGCTTGGGTTGTCCACTTTGTGGGTGGTTTTTCATTCTAGTGTTACGTCTTTACCTTCCATTTATGTAGGTGTCACTTTTTTTTTTTTTTTGGCCTGAGTAAAGTATTGCCTTCAAAATAACTGCAGCTGGAGAGACACATGGGAGACCATTGTATTATTTCTTAAACCGTGTGGTAGGTCAACTGGTGTTCTGTCATTCTGTGGCGTTTATTTTTCATAGGTCTGATTTTGTCATGCAAAAAATAAATGATCATGCCTTAAATCTAAAGATAACATTTTAAAAGATCATCCATGTCTTTGATAACTAGGTGCTCAAATAAATGTGGCAACAGGTGTTGGCTGCCACAGTGGCCACAGGTTAGGGGTGTCTGTCACTGAAGGAGCGTGGAGCACGGCCCCAGCTAAGAGCCAGCTGGCTGTCCAGCTCCAACAAGTGTACTCCGAGAAGTGTCTCCTCCTCCTCCCCTGTTGGCACTTGGGATATGGGGCACAGATGTTTGGTGGATATTATGCTCAGAGAGCAATGACTGCAGATAAATGACCACTGTTATGAAACTCATGAAAACATCCATAAAGTGTTTGGTCGAAATGGAGTCTAAAATGAGTCTGCATGATTGCTGTGTCTCCTTTGCTCTTGGAGAAGTTAAAATGGTAGCGTAACCCATCTGGTCTGATCAAGACAATCAGAGTGAGGTTATTTCCCTATGAGTCCAGGAAGCCCCTTTGCCCTCTGAGCTGTTACTATGAGTGGTAATTACCTGGTGAGGAGCCTGGATCATTTTAGGAGTCATTGACCCAGAGAGGAAAATCAAACTTTTTTTTTTTTAAGTCCTTAAAAAAAGGGTAAAATGTCCTTTGTATCCTACCATTGGATGTTGAGTGTAATTTTTTTTTTTTCTTTCAGGAGTGAGAGAATCCCATCAGATAAGCATTTTTAAGATAATTGCTTCTATCCTGCACCTTGGAAATGTGGAGATCCAGGCTGAGCGTGATGGTGATTCCTGTAGTATATCAGTAAGTTGCACACCAGAACCCAAGATAAAATGTACACCATTGACTCTGCTCTTACAGTTTTATACAACTGAAATGTGTCTTTACACTCAGGACACTCCGAGGTTATTTATCCTTAACAGTAATGGTTTCTGTTCTTGCTGATAATTTTTTAAAAGAACACATCCTGTTCAGATCAGCTGCCGTCAAATTTTTATCACCGAGATGGGGGGAGGAATTTAGTAGCTATTAAATACATTCTTTTTTTTATGGATTGCTTTTTTCCCGAGTATGCTGAGGTCCATGGAATTCCACAAAGTGTTAGCAATCCATGAGTACTTTCTGAACTCCCGACTGAGGTCCATGCAGCGAGGAGACAAAGGTCTGTTGGACATCATGTTTGGTGACTGTCTCCAAGGAGCTTACAATCTAATTGGGTAGACAAAAGATGACCACACTTGGCAAGATTTTGGCGGCATGATGCAGAATATTGAGAGATCTGTGTGAAAGTATTAGAAACTGTGAATTACTCCAAAAATGCTCCTAGTGACTGTTGTTTTCCTGGTGCCCAATGTAGCACCAGATATATGCTAGATAAGGAAATGTCCAAGTGGGTGGATATTGGAGCGGCTCCCAGTGCTGTCCTGGAGACAGCAGCTGGAGTGTGCTCTCTGGCATTTGGGTCCGTCTAGGCCCAAACCCCCATTCTTCCCTTAATAAGTGAATCTGCAGTTGTTGATTATAGACCTTTCTTGTGCCCCTTAGTGGCTAAGTCTTGGGGAAAGTACAAAATATGACTCTTGTTCCCAAGGACTTAGAAACCTAGATCTTGGGAAAAGATAGAAGACAATACTATAGAATACAAATGTGGGTATGTGTCCATGCCTCTCACACCTGATGCTTTTTCAGTTGAACAAATAATAACTTTCTGCTCTTTGCCTAGAGTTAGGGCCTATGGGCATATCAGAAGCTGAAACTGGCCCTGCCTTTAGAGACAGGAAGCTGGAACTGTAGTTGGCACCTGGCACCCCCTCTCCCACTGTCCCATACATTTTCCCTGAAATGGTGTTGGTGGTGGGAGGTCTCTTGGGACCATCAAGGTTGCCACCATCCTCTGCATGGAATCTGCCCTCTCATGAGAGCTTTGAGGCTCGTGCACCGGGGCCCAGTTTGAAAGGAGGGAATGTTGGAGCTGAGCAGTGTCGGGTGACCATGGATGACATCAGGGTGTGTATGTTGGGTGGGTGGGCAGTGAGGTTGGCGGTGATGGTGCTATGAGAGCACCTGGGCAGTGCAGGGAGGCCCTGTGCCTTGGCAGTGTGGGAAAAGCAGGCCAAGCACTCCCCTAGTCTGAGGCCTTTGGGCCAGTGAAGTATTGCTCCCATGGCTTTTTCTTTGTGAGGAAGGCATAAAGGGTCTGTGCCAGGGCGCCTGGGTGGCTCACTTGGTTAGGCATCCAACTTCAACTCAGGTCAGGATCTCGCGGTTTGTGGGTTCGAGCCCTGCATCAGGCTCTGTGCTGACAGCTTAGAGCCTGGAGCCCGTTTCGAATTCTGTGTCTTCCTGTGTCTCTGCCCCTCCCCTACTTGTGCTCTCTGTCCCTCAAAAAATGAATAAATATTTAAAAAATGTTCTAAATGGTCTGTGCCTCACTCACACACGTACCCCGCTAAATGTCCCTTGGTTCTGTAGGGCAGCCACGTATGTCCTGGTGTCAAGGACAGCTGAGATTAGGAATGTTTGCTTTGAGAAAATCCTCATTTGGGTTGGCGAGGTACAGGAAAAGTGCACGTTTCCAACACCCCCCACCTCCTCTAGTGTCTTCCTCCCCCATCATGGACTCTTACAGCATCTGTACCTGTTCCGCATGGCAACAAGCATGGTTGCAGTTTTGCATTTTCCATGGGCTGGTTTGCCACATATCTCTCCCATGAGAGTCCACAGTCTACAAAGGCAGCTACTGTTTGCTAATTATTATATGTCCAGGGATGCCTGGATGGCTCAGTCAGTTTAGCGTCTGACTTCAGCTCAGGTCATGATCTCACGGTTCGTGGGTTTGAGCCCCGCGTCGGGCTCTGTGCCGACAGCTAGCTCAGAGCCTGGAGTCTGCTTCAGATTCTGTATCTCCCTCTCTCTCTGACCCTCCCCTGCTCATGCTGTCTGTCTGTCTGTCTGTCTCTCTCTCTCTCTCTCTCTCAGGAAAAAAAAATTATATCTCCAGCACCCAGGACGGTGCCCAGCACTTTGTAGGTGCCTAAGGAGTGGATATTTGATCAATGCTGGTCTCCTCTATGAAACTTGAGGGTCATGTCTGATGTGCTCTTTTCTGACCTTGGCACATGTGGGCACCCACTGAGTTTCTGTAAATACTGCAGGAAGGTGGGGATACCGAGGCTCACACCTGAAGAGTGGATGGAGGACACTGTTATGGAGGGGCAGGAGGAGGCCTGACCGGTAGAAGTTAGGACACCAAACGGAGCAGGAGGCCCTATCGGGGCTAATAGGAAGTCAGGTTTTTGAGTACTTGGTCTTTCCTTATCCTCCAATTAGAGGCTGTGTAGAGAACTTGTGAGTGAGGGCTCGAGTCAGGACTGCCAGGGTTAAATCTTTCTGCCACTTACTGATAGTTAACCCTTTGAAGTCTGCTTCTTCATTTGCAGAGCGCAAGTGATAGGATCTCCCTTAGCCCAGGGCTCACATGATTGAGTTCTTGACTGTTACCCTTGTTACTAGAGCCAGCGTGGACCTTCTGGGTAATGCTGTTTCTTCACAGGGTTGGAAAAACTAAGACCCGGAGAGGAGATAATGACAGTGACAAAGCCACGTTGGGCCCCAGCCCTTGTTGTTTTCCCGGTGCCACTGCCAGCCTCGCGTCTTCCAGCTACCCCCGGAGCTGAGGCTGCCCTTGCCAGGTGCCTCTCGCAGTGCTGGGCACACGCTGCATGCTCCGGAAGTGCTCCACTGGTGCAGGGCTCTCAAATGGATTTTGGTTTATTTCTCGGGTATGTGGGGTGGGGCTCCTATTGGAAAGGCTGTCTGTCCATACGAAGTATGCCTTCTGCTCAGTTGTTATTTTTAATTAAAGCATGAAAATGTGTTCCACGATTGCCAGGGTTACCTTGGAGAGGCAACAGCATGCGATTACTTGGACACCAGAGGCAATTTGTTTCTCAAATTTGGCAATATGGGCCCATGAAACTTAATCTACCTATGATGCTGGCTATTTTTAATGGATTTAGCATCATTTAATTAAGCTTAAATGTAATTGCACGATGTTCAATCAGTCTCAGCACCTTTAATCACCAGTCAGGAGGGGTAGTGGAGGGGCAAGCCATATCCCACTGCAGCAGATGGGAACCTGTCCTGAGGTGGTGATCCATCCGTTCCAGAACTGGTGCTTCTGTCTCCACTGTGCTCACCTGGGAGGTGCCGGGGAGGCTGGGGAGCGAGCCAGCAGGCCTTGGGCCGTCTTGTTTGCTGCCAGTAGGCTATCTACTCGATGTCAGGGTATCCAGCTGCAGTGCTATGCCTCACAATTAAGGATTTCTTGGAAGGAGGTCAGATTAAGAGGTTGAACTCTGGCCACCTCTGGACCTGTTGCTTGGCAAGCGGTCCCCAGGCATTTAACACTACCATGTATGGCTTTCTGTCTGGGGAGAAGGCAGGCAGGCACGGGTTGCTGCAGAGAGAAGTGGGGCTGTGGCAGCCCCACCTGCTGAGTGAAGAGACAGGGCCTCCCCATGGCTACCCAGCCCAAGCTGAATCTTTTCACTGGCTGGATCAGGAGCTCTGAGCGGCAGTCAGGGGTGCCTCTGTTCCCTCATTTTCTCCACCTGAACAATAAGGGAGATTCAGTTAGAATGATGGTGCCCAAGGAATTGTCCTCCGAAGCTGAGCCCTAGCAAATTTTTAAGAAAATAAGTGTTCTTGGGTCAATTAAGCTCTGGAGATGCTGTATTAAAATAGGTCTCTTAGTGCTTTCAGCGTTCATTAACAGAAGAGTTCAGCTGTGTCTCTGTGGGTGCCGTCCCCCTGCCCATCTAGTTAGGTAAAGCCAATTAATGTGCTTTGGAACTATGCTCCACAGACCACGTTTTGGAAAAAAAAAAAAAGGTGGCCTTACTGACTTTTGGAGCTTCTCTTCTGCTCTGACATTCTATTTTGTAATTGTGTTGGTTTTGGCTAGATGGATTTTAAATATCTGTAGGAGGAAAAAAAAAGTGGCCTGGGGAAATGGTACAGTTATCTGTGTTAATTTTCATCGAACTCTCAAGCTCTCTTTTAAGTCCTACAAGGTAGCCTCATCAGAAAATGAGTCCCACAAGCAATGTATGGCCATTATAGAAGGTGGCACATCATGTTTTAAAGGATTCCCTTTCAGCCTGAGTTACTAAGCAATCCAGCAGGCTCGTGGCCGAGTTACAGCTTTCCAGGGGAGAGGATTTAGAGGAAGGAGCAAAGAACAGGTTGGTGGGGGGGGGTGCCCGGGGGGGGTGCCCTATGTGAAAAGCAAGGAGTGTCTGACTGATACGAGTGAGTGAAATAAGACCAGACCTGTGACTGATGTGTTTATCAGAGACATGAAGGCCAGGTGCCGTGATTGGGACTTTGGGTAAATGGGGGTCGAGGTCAGAGACAGCTGGGTTCACTGGGCAGAAGGTGCTCTGAGTAAGTCTCTGGAACTGAGCTGCTTCGCTGTATAGAGAAGGGACTTCATCTGTAGGAATTGCTAGTTTTCCCTCCAGCTCTGAAAGGGTGGTGTTACCAGTTAATAGTGTTCCAAGTGACTTTCTCAGGTCAGAATTCTGTATTCTAACCACTTGTCCTAGCTTTCCACCTTGATTGGCTTATTTTCTCCTCAGGCAGCAAGTGCTTTAAGAGTATAACACCAAGTGGGGCACCTGGGTGGCTCAGCTAGTTAAACATCCAACTTTGGCTCAGGCCATGATCTCACAGTCTGTGGTTTGAACCCTGCATCGGGCTCTGCTGACAGCTCAGAGCCTTGAGCCTGCTTCAGATTCTGTGTCGTCTCCTCTCTCTGCCTCTCCCCCATTCGTGCTCTCCCTCCCTCCCTTTCTCAAAAATTAACAGTAGAAAAAAGTATAACACCAAGTATGTATTGCTTGATAACACTGAAGCTAAGGCAGCTGTTACACCAGGTGCTGGGTTAAGGGTAGGGCTAACACGTGAGGCCTTTCTAGGCTGTGGGGTCAGCCCTACGTGTGGACTCTGCAGATGGAAACTGTGAATAATTACTACTGTCTTTCGGCTCCTCATTGGATTATCTGTCCCTAAGTCATCAATTCTCATTCTGCTGCCTTTGCTCTGGGATTCTCTCCTGCCTGTCGCTAGGTAGCTGGCTGGTCATGGAGGGGAGGGAATAGGAAAAGTTGAGAAAGCTTTTGTTTTTAAAGCCCTGATGATTTGGTATAATGATCAGTTTGAGCAACATTCTCGGGGCTCCGCTTGTCCCTCCACTCAGCCGTGTGAGAGCGTGTGAGCCTGCTGGGGCTGCGGCTAGGAAAAACATGCTTCCACCGTGCCGGGTGGGCTCCTTCTGTCCTAGGGGAGAGGGCACGTTGGCGGGCTGGCCCTCCACTCCCCTCCTGAAACCATCTCCCATGTCTCTTCCAGCCTCAGGACGAACACTTGAATAGCTTCTGCCGACTGCTAGGGGTGGAGCACAGTCAGATGGAGCACTGGTTATGCCATCGAAAGCTGGTCACCACCTCAGAGACCTACGTCAAGACTATGTCCCTGCAGCAGGTGGTCAATGCCCGCAACGCCCTAGCCAAGCACATCTATGCCCAGCTGTTCGGCTGGATTGTGGAGCACATCAACAAGGCCCTGCACACACCTCTCAAGCAACACTCCTTCATCGGCGTCCTGGACATCTACGGGTAGGCCTGCTTGCGTCCTCCTGCACACCACCTGATGGCTGCGTCTTCCTGCCAGCATTTCAGAGTTGGCAGGGGGTTTGGAGGGCTCCCCAAACTCCCGGGATTCTCATCCCGGGGGAGTGTGAAATGTAGGATAGCACTTTTTTTTTTTTTTTTTTGCTTGTCTCTGTGACTGGGATCTCTACTGGCACCTAGCGGAGGGGATGCTAGGTGTGCTGGAGGATGGTTCTAAGGAAGAATGGACCCTGTGAAAACCCCAGTAGCTTTCCCAGTGAGAAACCCTGTAGGCTTCCTCCTTCACAACTGGGAAACCAGCCCAGAGAGGGAAGTATCTCACCCACCATTGGACTGGAAGCTACTATGAACTTAATTTCAGGCTCTGACTTGGAGATGTTTTATTCAAATCTACCATTTGAGCTCCTTCACTCTATGACCAGTCTAGATACTTATTGCATTACCATGTGATTTTGCCCAGCACTGTAAGACTGATGTGTGGGCATTCTTGTGGCTGCTCTTCCTTTCAGACTTCTAGCCTAATGGCAAGAAATGTTGTTTGTAACTGTATTTTGCAGGGAAAGGCAGTTTGGCACAGTGGAAAGTCTACTTGACTGGGCCTCAGGACACGGGTATGATAATCTATGACTGTCACCAGCTTGCTGGATGGTTCTCTACACATCACAGCTCCTTTCTGGTCTTTTGTTTCCATAGCTTAAAATGAAGCATGGAGACACAGTCTCTGAGGTTCCTTCCAGACGCTTCTAGAGGTGCTTGAAATTATATGTATTGGTTTGCAGCCTTCCTTAGCCATCTTTTATGACCAATGCCTTGCCCTCTTTAAGCTAATAATAGATTGAACCCTCCTGGGTCTGTGTATCTCAGAAGTCATGTCTTCTGTCTTAAAATAGAAATTCGTACCCATGGAGGTGCAGAGTTGTAAGACTAGGAATACTCTAGTGGAAACAACTGCTGGGTGGGCTGATGAACTAGGACTTGCCTTATGGTGAGGCTGTTATAAAGGAGAATCTCCTGGAAGTGGCCACTTGCCCATGCAAAGACAGGCTGTCCTACTTATGTCTCTACTGATCTTGCTCATCGTTGGGTTTCTAATCAAACCATGATGCATGGTGTGGAGGAAACGGAAGAAGGAAACTTGATTTTTTGGCATCACGAAAGCCGCCTGCTGATGAGTGAAGTCACATGCCTGAGCTGTGTAATACAAGAGGCAACAGAAGAAATCGTAGCAGAGTCCATGTGAGAGGGGGAGGGGTTGGACACTTGGTGCTGGGTGAGTTTCAAGGCAGGAGTGGGCACACTTATTGGCACCATCAGGGAAAGCTTAATGTGAAAGGTGAAGTCTGAACTGGGTCTTTTAAAGGGAGGGAGTAAAATAGGGGCGGTGGGGAGACACCTTTAGAAACCTGAGCACAGGGACAAACAAGCACAGTGTGGAAGGGAAACCTTCTAGCTGAGGAGCAAACAGTGGAGCATCACCCAAGGGTGGGAAGGAGGAGGATGAATCTGCTCCAGGGCGCTTTGGGGTTTTAGCTGAACAGCCAGGTGCAGGCCACCCCTCTTCCTGGCTGGCTGAGCGCCTGCTTTGCACTCCAGCCACTATAGTTGCTCTGTGGAGAGCACAGAACAGTCTCTGTGCCCTGGGAGAGTAGCTCCTAGTGGTCCGTAACTGTTCTCTCTCGTGAGCATTTTCAGGTAATTGGGTTTCCCTCAGAAAAACTGACCTTTAGTGTTCCCTTCTGAAGTAAGACCCAGAGAAACTCAGACTGCATCGTTTTGACCGGATTCCCTTAATAAACCTGGGCGAGAATCTAATTTTACGGAGTTTTTGATCTGGGAAGACGAACATGTAGACACACTGTTGTGAATTGCAAGTAAGACTACTATGACTTGAGGGGCGCCTGGGTGGCTCAGCTGGTTAAGTATCTGACTCTTGTTTTCAGCTCAGATCACCATCTCATAGTTCATGAGTTCAAGCCCTGCGTTGGGCTCTATGCTGAACCTGCTTGGGGTTCTCTGTCTCTCTCTGCCCCTCACCCCCTCTCAAAAATCAATAAATTTTAAATCTCCCCCCCCTTTTTTTTTTTAAGTACTGTGACTTTGGTGCTACTGACACTGAGCTCTGTTTTGGCTATCTACTATCTTAGCAGTGCTGCCTTACATAGATGGTCATCCCTTCCCTGGGATCCGCCGTGAAAGGCTTTGCTCACTGGTGGGGTGTCACGCTGCTGGGTCCAGAGATGCTGGCTGGGCTCATTCGAGCTGGCATTTTGTGCTTATATTTGCTGTTTACTTTTTATAATTGACTCTGTTCTAAGGTCCTGTCCCTGCCCAGAGGGAAGAAATCGATTTCAGGGAAGTCTTGTCTGTGATTGGAGAGGGAGATTGAACCGTTGTGGGGTGGAATCCTGGGATCCCCATCACCACCTCTTGGGGTGACCATGAGTTCTTCTGGGAACATCTGATAGCTTTCCTCCAGCAAGAGAGCAGGGTCCCCTTCAGACATGCTAATCTGCTTTCTTTTCTCTTTTTTTAAATCTTTCATCTTTCTCAGGAGCTAATTTCCTTTTTCAGACTGTGCCACAAAGTGGACCTATTCACAAACACTTGATTCTCCTCTTGCAGAGGCAGAATGCCATGTTCCTCTATACGCTCAATGTGGTACCACATTCATGCCGTATTTAGGTAGAGTTCAAGATGGCAAGTGAGAACCTACGGGGTAGGTTCAGAGTTAACAAGCTGACTGTCTCTCTGGGCCATTTGTTGCCAAGAAAGCACTTAGAGACGTTCCCTGAATGTAAATCAGCGTGCTCCTCAGCAGTCATCTGCCGAGAAATTACTGTCAAAGTTTACACTGGCCCAGGCTCTTTTCTGGCCATTGGGTGTGTAATGAACTCCTGGGAGGTCAAAACCAAAAACCACCTCGGGAAAGCAGGTCACTTGGACCTTGGAGGTCCTGTTTCTGATCCATCAGGTCAGTGACATCATTTCTTCATCCGGGAAACAAAATGACAATGCTTGGTAGAAGTCCGGGCTGACCTTGTGTTGAGCGGTTGGTAGAAGTCCGGGCTGACCTTGCGTTGAGCTGCTCACTGTCCTCTCCCTTTTGCAATCCTGGTGTGTTTCTGGCTCATTGCATTTGGAACTTCAGACACCTTCCAGGAAGCCACTGGGTCTTGGGGGGTGGGGGGGCATGTCTGTTATCTGGAAGAAGGTGTCACACTGGACATTGCACTGCTTGTTGCCTTCTCCAGCCAACCCCCCCTCCCATTCCATCTCTGAAATCATGGTCTTGTTTCTCAGCCGTGGGACGAGGAGACTTGGTGTGCATAGAAGATGCCCTGGGGGTGACCTGAAGTCTTTGATTGTCTTATTTCTTGTCTTCTGTGGACAAGAAGGGTGGCATGTGGGAGTTAGAACAGGAAGGATGATGGGGTTGTGCTTCTGAATACATTAAACCCCACTCAGTAAGAAGAAAGGAATCAGGAATTATCTCTTCCTTAATCAGGTTACAAATGCGCAAAGCTGGCCAGTGAGAGTGGAATTGCTTCTGTCTCCCCAGCTAGTAGACACTAATTAGTAATTAGTGGGATAACTGTCCCCAGATGGACTGTAGCCCTTATTTAAGGTTATTGACTCCCCAGTCAAACTCATTCTGGAAACACCTGAAAAGAGTTCTGTAGTGTGGGTTAGCCACTCCAGAATTTTCTGTAAATGTTTAAAATGTTCCCATAGAATTAGCAGCCAGAGTGAACACTCCTTTCTTTGTGTATAAGAAAACAGTGGGCTTAGCCATCGTCACCAGGGTGTCTCCCCTCATTGTGGTGTCCCAACTGGTAGTTCAGACTATAAGAAAGGCCGTGAGCCCCAACATAAATGGCATGAGCCTCTGTGGCTCCCACCACAGCTATCGTGAGGCCATCATCAGAGGTTAGTCGCTTAGGCTGTCCTGAACATTGCCCGACACGCAGTGTCCTGGCAGAGGAATGGCCTCCCTACGACCTGCTCCCCCACCTCTGTTCGAGAAAGTGCAGACCAGGCAGTTGAGCCACCCTGAGACCAGCTCTTGTCCTTAACTAAGGATCCGTGAAGCTGCCCGGGGGGTGTTTCTTCCCAGGCAGGGGATGGAAATGAATAGGACTACGCCAGGCAACTTTTGGCCGGGGGGTTTCCTTTTCGTGTTACATTAACTAGCGTCTGCCTCTACATGCTTGAATAATTGTAATCCTTCATTCCTCTCCCCTGCTCGAGGCAAAAAGAAATAGATGGCTTCAGTTTGGGGAAAAGGCACTTATTTGTCTTGGACTTGAGCCTTTGAAATGCCGGGGTGGAAGGGGCCTTGGCTGCAGCCAGCTCATTTTGATGAGAGGACAGTTGGCCGAGGGGACTCTGGGAGCAAGGCAGGGGGTATAGGTGAATGCTTAATGCGAGGAGCAGGGGTGGAGAGGATGCGGGGGGGGGGGGGGTGCAGCAAGCAGGAAACAGGAAATGAGGTTTGCTGGGATTTTCTATCCTTCTCATTCCTCACATCACTTTCTGTGTTTCTCGTGGCGTTTCCTAACCTCAACTTAGCATCCAACTCTAGTTAGTCCTTTTTAATGATACATTTTAAAGATAACTTTGTTAAATTACAGCTAGAAAAGTATCTGACATAAAACTTATCGTCTATATATACAATTCAGCGGTGTTCATGAAGTATATTCACATAGTTACGCAACAGAACTCGGAGCTCCTTCCTGTTGGAAAACTGAAACTCTGTACCCATTAACAGCTCCCACTTCTGTCCCACGGCCCCTGGCAAGCAGCGCCCCGTGTTGTTTCTGTGAACATGATGACTTTTAGATACTTCTGTAAGTGGAATCTTAGAATGTTTGTCTTTTTGCGACCGGCTCCGGTTACTTAGTGTAATGTCCTCGAGGCTCATCCATGCTGCAGCCTGTGACAGAATTTCCTTTTCTGAAGCTGAATAATGTTCCGTTGTGTTTACCCGTTTTGTTTACCCAGGTTTCTGCTGATGGACATTTGGGTTTCATTTACATCTGGGCTATTAAGAACACTGCTGCAGCAAACAAGGGTGTGCAAATATCTTTTCATTCTTCTGGACATATACCCAGAAATGGGATGGCTGGATCACATAATTCGCCTTTTAATTTTTTGAGGAGCCTTTGGCTGGTTTTCCATAGTGGCTGTACCATTTTGCATCGCTATTGATAGAGCACATGGGTTCCAATTTCTCCATATCCTTGACAACACATGTTATTTTGTTTTCGCTCAGCTCTCCTAATAGGCATGAGGTAATCTCTCTCGGTAGTTTGGTTTGCATTTCTATAGTGATTGGTGACATTGATCATTTTTCATAGGCTTCTTGGCCACTCATATATCTTCTTTGGAAAAATGTTCAAGTCCTTTGTGCATTTTTTGAGTTACTTGTTCAGTTGTAAAAGTTCTTGGTATAGTCTGCGTATTCACTCCTTATCAGAAATTTGCTTTGCAAATATTTCCTATTAGTAGGTTGCCCTTAATGATATATTTTAAGTAATTGACTTAATTTTATAATTCCAGTTTAGTTATTCAGAGAAGACTACTCAACTCTTCTCTGACCTGTATGAAAAAGTTTCACATAGAATGTAGAGGGGGGAAGTCAGTGGCATTTTCCTTCAGCCTGTGAACAGTGGACCAGACTTGGGCAGCCCAGAGATCCCTGGCCACGTCCTCTTCAGGGTAAACCTGCTGGCTGGCCCCAGTGTTCTCAGATCTAGCAGATCCCTGAAGCCATTGGGTTTGCCCTGGAATCTTGGAGTCTTCCAGGAGAGCCTTATAACTGATTGCTCTAAGGTCGATCTCAACCTCGCAGAATTTCTCTGACCTAGCTCTTTGGTGTTTTCATGGAGCCAGACACCCATACATACTCTTAGGGCTCAGATAAAGTGACAGTTTTCTCTGTCCATGCCATCACCCTTGTGAGCTCACCCTCCATTCAAGTCATATAGCACATGAAATCTCTGTTCATTGGGAGGCTTCATGCACTGGGTTCCTGTGCTCTTCCAGATAGCTCTTTTGGGTAGGGGCCACAGCTTGCCCCTGCTTGCAGCCCTTGCAGTTGACTGATGGCCTGGGAGAGGATTTCCATTTGGTGGGCATTTCTGTCCCACACCGGGGTTCCTGGCACAGAGGAGGAGGCAGGGATTGGAGCACACTGCCAACTAAACAGACGTAGGTCCTCCAAAAGAGTAACTGTTCTTGGCCTTGGGATGTGAACAGTGCCTAGGACTGTGCTTTCTCTGAAGGTCAAGTCCTGAGTAGGGGCATCTAGGCACAGTGAAGCACATGGGCAGAGTTCAAGCCCTGCTGTTATCACGTGCAGGCAGCATTCCAAGATTTAGTAAAGAGATGAGAAGGATTGGCCTCGCTAATAGACCACAGGGGCCTTTGGGAGGTTTCATGGACTTCAGGAGGGAAAGAGACCTTGACAGGACTTGTCTGACTTTTAACAATCATTCTCTGGAAGCCTCCATATCCAACCTATAACTCCTATCTTAACGTTGGGCCTTAGCTACAAGGATAGTGTGTGGTCTTGGTGAAAGAAAGACTGAGTTAAGGAGTTTAGTTGTTTGAGCCATTCTCCAGGGGAAGAACTGTTTCCCAGCCTTCAAAGCTTTACGTTACTTCTGCCCTGGAGTGAGAGGTTTGTGAAGGTTGATAATTAACTCAGAGGGACTGGTTGATGTCTTTTTATTATAGTTTCACTTTCAGACAGACACTACCTTGTTTTGAGAGACGTTTGTGGCCCTTCCCACACCCTGAACTTGGAGCAGAATGAGAAGGAAATTCTTTCCTCTTCCACAATTTGGGGATTGGAGGAAAGTGAAGTAGGAGGCAGGGGTTGTACCACCACGAATACAGATCTTGGGTCTCTGCATCAAGTCGTCTTCTGTGTTTTGACCTTCCTCCCACCCAAGGATTCTAGTCTAAATATTCTCAACATTGATTTCATGGGAGAAATCCAATTCACTCTAGTATATAAATTTCTTTGTGACAGTTTAATATTGTGAGCTATAAATTGATCCATTGTGTTCATTTTAAAAAATCATCTCTGTTGATGGGAAGAATTACACCAAGATAATTCTATTGCAGAGAAGCTGCCCTGTCTCCCTGACTGTGGCTTTCAGAGGTCAGTTATCTTAAATATTTTCCAGTCTACCTATATCCCTCATTCATCTCTGGCCCTTCGGCAGGCATTACAGTAATTACACTAGACGGCAGAGGAATTGTTACTAGATAATACCTTAGAAATTGGGAAGTTAGGAGCTAATTTTAGGCCCTTTCAAATTAATGAGAATGTTCCTGGTGGAGTGCTACCAACATAAACCTTTAAAAAAAAATGACAAGTGGGAGATATTGAAATCTTTATCGGTGGGGCTCAGTACAAGCCCTCCAAGTACACCCAATTGCTATTACCTGGCCATTTTCCAGGGTGGCTCTTTGATCTTCCTTCTAGGTTTTATTAAGTTTCCTTGGGGCGGGGCAGGGTTGGGGGGAGGAGGGTTGCCAGTGTCAGCAACCCGTCTTAGAGCGCAGTGGGGCCTGGGGGGAGGAAATGAGGCTCCAAGTGACAGAACTCCAGGTAGAGGACCATCATGTGGACCGAGAGGGCTGCCATGCAGCCTGACAGCTGGCAGACCCCGTGCCCCTCTCCTGTGTGGTCTGGAGTACAGCTCCCTCCTGGGCTCAGCATCTCTGATCTTGTTTTATTAACTTACAGTTATTTCTCCTCTGTGGGCATGACCCAAGGCTGCTTTATAATGTGATTGTCTCCACACAGTTGATTCCTTTGATTGCAAAATGACTCTTTGGGGCCACCTCGGTGGTTACATGTGTTGACTGACTGACTCCCAATTTCAGCTCTGTTCACAATCTCATAGTTCATCAGTTCGAGCCCCACGTCTGGCTTTGTGCTGGCAGCACAGAGCCTGCTTGGGATTCTCTCTCTCTCTCTCTCTCTCTCTCTCTGCTGCTGCTGCTGCTGCTGCTCCCCTGTGCTTATGCATGCGTCCCTCCCTCCCTCTCTCTCAAAAAAAAAAAAATTAAAAAAAAAAAAAAAGACTTTTTACTTCACCATGTCTTACACTTTGGTGTGGGGGAGGTGGGTGCAAGAAGTAGGAGAAGTCTGGACACTGACATGGCCCTGTTTGGTGTGGGACATGTGTATTCTGTGGTGGGTGCCACATCTCTAATACCGCCAGCCACTGCAGCCAGCAGAAACAGCTCTGGCATTTCTGTTTGGGAGTAGTCAGTCTATTTGGGAGGACTGGCATAATTTTAAGATTGAGAAAATTTAGTTGTCCATACTGAAGACTGAGGGAGTACAGATTTATGGGGGAGGCTGAAACCTGTGTCCTCCCCCACCCAGGGTCCCTCATTGATATTCCCACATCCACTGTCCTTCCCTGACCTCCTCTTCCTTCCCCCCGCCGTGTTTATTTTTTTTGAGCGAGCATGAGCTTGGGGGGTGGGGGGGAGACAGAGGATTCAAGCAGCAGCTCCACGCTGACAGCAGTGAGCCCAACGCAGCACTTGAACTCTCTAAACTGCAAGATCATGACCTGAGCCGAAGTCGGATGTTCAACCAACTAAGCCACCCAGGCGCCTCACTTCTTCCTTTTCTTATTGAAGCTTTTCTCTAAATTAAGAATGTGGCCTCAGAAATCACTCCCTGCGTTCAAATACTGTTTCTTCTGCCTACTGGCCATGATTTGGAGTACATTATTTAATCTTTCCAAGCTTATAGAATGGAGTAGTAAACACTGGCTCTCGGCAGTTGAGGGCACTGGGTGAACGAGAACTCATGAAGCTGTTGGGGCCAAGCGCTCAGTAGGTGCTCATGCAGCCAGTAGCGTGAATGAGGAAAAGGCCCCTCTACCTCCTATGTTTCTGCTGCTCCGCTGCCTCGGCCCCATGACCTTGCACAGCATACGAGATGGCCCTGCTAGTTGGTAGCCGGAGCTGCTGATTCTGTTCCGACCCATCTGGCTTGGTGAGTTTTACTGCATCCGTTCAGTTGGCAGGTGACTTGCACCTATGTGCCCCATTGGTCACTTACAGCCTCCTCATGTTTACCTCCCTTAGTGTCATTCTATCCTTCTCATTACTTGGTCACCACCAGATTATATCCTGCCCAGATGGGATCTTGCCCAGATCATTACTCCAGCAATAATTGCCTTACTTGACTGCCTGCCTTCAGTCTTGCCTACCTTCCCCCAAATCAGTTTTTCTCCACCCGCCTGCCAGTTCAATGAGTTCCACATCTGATTGTCATTTCTTCATTGTTTGGAAACTCGAACTCGGTGAAAATGATGTAGAAAAACAAAGCATCCTTAATCAGCATTAGGACAAGACACTTTCATGCATTGGGAGGCTAGGGTGGATGTGAGGTGATAACAAAATTGATTCCACCTTTCTGGAAATCAATTTTCTTCTACCTTTCAAGAAGCTATATTCTGACATGGTGATTGTCCTAGGATGATGGCGTCCTACAGAAAGAATCATGAATTCAGAGGTGTATATATGATATTTGTCACAGCATTGATGGCAGCTAAAAATCTGAAAAAGAGCCTAAATGTCCTATAATAGGAGATTGGTTAATTCATGATTGACTTGTGTGGGATGGGGGGAACCAGCCTCTGAGGCTTTTGTGTGAATTGGAACAGGGCAACCCTCTGGGTGGAGTGCCCCACTCCTAGGCTTGAGGGACTTCTGTGCTGGAGTTAAGGGTGGGACTGGATTGAGAGGGTGGGGGGAGAAGAGATGAGGCGGCCTTGTTGGAAGTTCCAGTGATTCCTTCTGTAAGAGGAATGTCTCTCTGTCCTCTCTTTTCATTCGGCAGATTTGAGACATTTGAGGTCAACAGCTTTGAGCAGTTCTGTATCAACTATGCGAATGAGAAGCTACAGCAACAGTTCAACTCGGTAGGCTCAGCTCCTGACCCAGGCTGTTGGGGTGGGGACGCCTGTCTCCCTGGGAGCAATGGCCTGGGGCACTTCTCGTCTACCCCAGGTCAACTGGCTTTAGCTCTGCCCCAACCTTCTCTTAGTTTCTTGGCGGTGCCTTGCCTTTGGGAAGGTACTCCCTGTTGCTCCATAGGCGGTCTGAATGGGGAGGCGGGGTTGAGAGGATGAATGATCCTTCCCTTGGGCTTGCCTCCCACACCCCAGGACCCTGGTCTTCTGGGTTATTTGCCTAACTGCAAGCCCATTGATTACTGGAATATTCTAGAGAGGGGTTCCCATTGGAACGGGGATCACCTAACTTAGCTTTCCTTT
This sequence comes from Hyaena hyaena, assembly GCF_003009895.1. Lineage (NCBI taxonomy): Eukaryota > Metazoa > Chordata > Mammalia > Carnivora > Hyaenidae > Hyaena > Hyaena hyaena. The sequence continues at coordinate 1,124,929 of NW_024080666.1, forward strand.
TCTGCAGCCATGTCTGTGACTTCATGCCCAAACCTTTTCTGATAGGTATACACCCTTTGCTGGGACTCCAAACTCACGTGGCTGAACTTCAGGAGAAATGAACATCAGGATGTGCCTGCAGTTCACTAACTTTGACCTTTTCACTTCTTACCTAGCACGTATTCAAACTGGAGCAAGAGGAATATATGAAGGAGCAGATCCCTTGGACTTTGATTGATTTTTACGATAATCAACCCTGTATTGACCTCATAGAAGCTAAGCTGGGCATCTTGGACCTGTTGGATGAAGAGTGTAAGGTAAAACTGATTACGTACTCATTGTATTCAGTTCCAGGAACAGGGGATGGCTGTGTGATACAGGGAGCATGTGAGGCCTGAAAGCTGGAATTCCTTGTGTAATTAGCCCACCTTTAGTGTGCTGAGAGAAACCTTGGTGTCTGTTCTGCATGCTAGGAGGTAACTGTGTTGGTGAATGTGTACCTCTCTTAGCAGAGACTGGGTGGTATGGAGTGGCATGATATAATGGTGGTCTGGATTTGGTGCCACACATATCCCAGGTGCCAAGAGAAAGACCCCGACATCTAGGCAGGCATCCCCAGAGAGAGACAGCGAGGGTCGAGAGCCCACCACACCACACAATGCCTGGGGGCAGATGAGGACTGTAGCATCCCCTTGATCTAGCTTTTGTGGATTCTACTGTACGAGACAGGAGTGTCCTGAGTTGCCAGCATAGGGAGGACCAGGCCACCTGGGAAATGTGGAGCAGGGGGCAGCTGGCTTTTATGAATCACCCAACTTGTTTGACCTTTGTTTTCCTGCTCTATGATTTAGTAGGGTTGGAACTGATCTTCAGAATTTTGCCTGGTTGAAGGTTGCTGACAAAAGGGTAAACATCTACCCAACCCATCCCTCCAAGAGTGGAAACCGACCAACAAAGTGTAGAAACCACACCATTCTTGGTATTGCAAGGGAAGAACTCAGTTGATTTTACTTTCCAGTCTCCCATGTCTTGCCTGTAAAGGATTGAGTGCGGCTTGATGGTTTGGAGGATAAGGGATTTCCCTTCCAGAAAGGCGCTCCTAGGTTCATTGCCTTGGATGATGAAACAGAATGGTTAATAGAACAGAAGACCGAGTGAAATGCGCTGAAACCCACAGTTTGTGCATCTTTATTATTTTTTATTTTTAATGTTTGAGAGTGAGTGAGCAGGGGAGGGACAGGGAGAGAGGGAGACACAGAATCCGAAGCAGGCTCCAGGCTCTGAGCTGGCAGCACAGAGCCCTGCATGGCACTCAAACTCACAGACTGTGAGATCCTGACCGGAGCTGAAGTTGAATGCCCAACCGACTGAGCCACCCAGGCGCCCCTTTATTTTTTTTAAAAAAGATTCTTTTACTTTTTTTTTTTTTTTTTTTTTTAAATTTTAGAGAGCATGCATGAGCAGGTGGGAGAGAGAAAATCTTAAGCAGGCTCTGAGTTCAGTGCCAAGCCCAGTGCACTTCCTGGGTTTGGTGTCCATTGCCAGCAGCTCCCTTTGACACGCTGTGGGACGGGGCTCCCCTCCACCCCCGATCCACCCCCACCCCAAGGCAGCACCATGTCCAAATGTCCACCCTACCTGGCTCCAGACTCCAGCCCTTCGCTTCGTTTCCCGGTGGTGAAGGGTAAGGCCATGCGAGGCCCTGAGGAGCGCCGCAAAGCAGGCAGCTTACCTCGCGCGGCTCTACCTGGTTCTGTGATGAGATGCTAATGAGAACGTGCATTCCCCGGCGCATGGCCTCTCCCTCCGTGTGTATACACACCTCTCAGCAAAATGCCTGATGCTTCAGGATGATGGATTCTGTGAATCAAGCAGCTGCCTAATTGATTTTCAAGGATGTATTCTGACTTTAGCAGGCAAAACAAGGGCCCCTTGTGGGTTTGTTTTGGCTTATGGTTTGGAGATCTGAGAGCTGCCACTGCCCAAGGGAACACGTCCCAGGAATGTCCAGTGAGAGTGGCAGGAACAGCAGTACAGGGACCTCAGACCCCAGGGGCTGGGGGGCTGGGGAGCAGGTGGTTACCAGGGTGGTCACAGGGCGACCCAAGCTGCAAACCGCATTCAGCAGTTGGGAAGGTGACCTCCCCGAGTCCCTGTGCCTCGTGGATTTGGTTACTCTTGGTGCCATCTTCCTACTGAGTGCAGAGTACCTGGAGTAGTATCCCTGTTTGACCTCTGAGAAGCTAATGGAAAATCTCACTCTGTGTGGATGATCTCTATCTTAATGTTCTGCAGAGCCTCTCCAGGTCAGATTTAATTTTTTTAAAAATGTTTTCTATATTTTTGAGAGAGAGAGAGAGAGCATGTGCAGGGAAGGTTCAGAGAGGGAAACACAGAATCCGAAACCGGCTCCAGGCTCTGAGCTGTCCTCAGAGAGCCCAACGCAGGGCTCGAATCCACAAACTGTGAGATCATGACCTGAACCGAAGTCAGACGCTTAACCGACTGAGCCCCCCAGGCGCCTCTCCAGGTCAGATTTATAAAATCAGGTGATTTCAGCTTCAGACTGCCCCTGCCTCGGGTTCCTGCCCCTACGGTCTGTCGGATGCCAGGAACGTGTTATGCACCTGCCATATGTCAGCTCTCAGGAGAGGAGGAAGGGTTCTCCCTGCGGGCCAGCAAGGACGAGAAGGGACAGGCTCGTGTTCCGAGGGGCCAGGGCCTGAGTGTGTGGGGGTGGGGCCCGGGCAAGGGGCCTTCCAGAGCAGGCTGGAGGAGGCCTGGACCACAGCCCAAGGGCAGCAGAGGGACGGCTAAACAGAATCAAGGGAAGGGGGTGTCGATCCAGAAAGCACATCGTTCATTCTCTTAGGTCCTGTAGCTTCCCTGACACTGAGGCTTCGTGGAGGGGCGGGTCTGAGGGAAAGCTGGATTTCCTGCCAGTCAAGCTGGTGTTGAGAGAGGGCGTCGCTGCCAGTGGGACACGTGGGAACCTCACCAGCAGCTGGGGGCGTGGGTGGAGCAGGGCAGGCAAGGTGAACGCCAGACTAAGGAGTCCTGCCAAAGCCCCAGTGCAGAGACCTTTCCCTCCCTGGTTTAATTGCTCTGGGAGTTGAGAGTGAGCCAGGGCGATCTGATGCAGCTGCTGGTGGCAGGCAGCTTTTGCACCCACAGGTGTTACCTCCATCAGGACTCCCACACCCGGACCCTTAAAAAGGGCGTGTTTGCCTGTAGGGAAATCATACTGCAGTAAACTAACCTTACAAAATCGGCCTGCTGGGTCGCTGGCTCTGAGCCTGGGCTGGGTAGGATGTCTCCTGGAGCTGGCCCAGATCAGGCAGCTTGGTGTCCCTCCAGACTGTCCTGTGGGACTGTCTCAGACACGCTGCTTCCCTCCGCTGTTGCTCAGACACACTGTGCAAGATGAGAAAGAGTAATGAGATTGCACAGTGAAGAATTGGGTTCTGTGACCCCCATGTGACAGGACACAAAGCCAAACGAAGGGTTGATATAAAAGCAGCCACTGGGAAAATCACTTTTCCCAGAGAAGACACACCGCGTCAGTCACAGCCAGCAACCTGGGATCTAAATTAGAAATACGGAGATGGGGTGGGGAGGGGAGGGGGTCGGCGGGCACCTGGATGGCCCAGTAGGTTAAGTGACTTTGGCTCAGGTCATGATTTTGTGATTCATGAGTTTGAGGCCCTCATGGGGCTTTGTGGTGACAGTGCAGAATCTTCTCGGGGTTCTCTCTTTCCCTCTCTCCCCCCTCCCCTGCTCTCTCCCTCAAAAATACACATTTAGAAAAAGTATAAGTGAGGGGCGCCTGGGTGGCTCAGTCGGTTGAGCGTCCAACTTCGGCTCAGGTCATGATCTTGCAGTCTGTGAGTTCGAGCCCTGCCTTGGGCTCTGCTGACAGCTCAGAGCCTGGAAGCTGCTTCAGGTTCTGTCTCCCTCTCTCTCTGTGCCCCTACCCTGCTCATGCACGCTCGCTCTCTTGCTTGCTCTTGCTGTCTCTCAGAAATAAATGTTAAAAATTTTTAAAAAATGGAGATGGGGGGCTGCAGATCTCAAGGAGCAGCACACGGGGAGCTCACTCTCCCCAGAGCCTGTGAGGGGCGCCCATGGCTGCACAGGGTGCTCAGGAAGGCTTCCTTTGGGTGCAAAAGGCTTTCTGCGGCCGTGGATTTACAGTCAGCCCCAGACCCAGCCACAAACTACAGCTGCCCCTCAGTAACCAAGTGGTCAGGAGAATGGGGTGTTTGCCAGCAGGAAAGGCTTATTTCCAGGCTGCTTTTAACAAAACCCTCCCATCCCCAGTGCTCTCTGAGACTGCTGTGGGGCTTGTGGGCTGCGCGACATAAGCCACCTTCAGACTGGGCATTCCCTGCCCTCCGTGTGTCCCAGCCATCTGTCCCATGCCACTCGGAGGAAGCACTTAGGGCTGAGGGGAGAGGAGAGGTCAGTGCGTGTTTTCTCCTATGTGATACTTGGCATCAGTGGGAACTCTCTGAAAATGGTAACTCCTGGAAGCAGTTCCTGTGCGTGAGCTACAGATGCTCTGGAAAGTCAGTGCCAGGGACCCACAAGGCAGTGCTGGGGCAGGAGGCAGGCTCTGCCCCGAGTGGGTAGGATTCTTTTCTTTCCGGGACCCAGCCTGGGAAGAGCTGCCCGAGGGCGGATGGCAAACCTTCCAGTAACTCGCCGTTGAGGCAGCGAAGGGAAAGAATGCTGAAGGCCTCTGCTTCCTCACCTGGGTGCAGCCTGCTCTCATGACAGCTTGCTTAGTGTTAGGGTCAAGGGTTCATAGTTGCTTAAGTTGCCCTAGAGATCTCCTTGTCCCACACGTTTGTGAACAGGCTGAAACCTTGAGAAGGGAGCCCTTCCCATGCATGTCCGTTCATCTGCCCAGCAAACCCCACGTTCCTCTGTAACCAGCGGACTCCCTGCCCTTGACATACGTGTGTGGGCTCAGGCAGGCACCACAGTCCTCACTGAGGACAAGGCGACAGGGGGAAGTATTATAAAAAGCACCCCTCAGAGGGCTGTTGAAGCAGAGGAGTTGGATTGCCGGGGCGGGGGGACTCTGCTAGGCAAAGGCAATGGCCCATTGGTAGTACTTGAAATGGTGTGACTTCTCCAGACCCCATGGTGGTGGCAGGTGAAGTTGGAAAGCAAGAGCCGTCAGAACAGGAGACTGTCTGGAGGAGGCATTGGGACTGGACTCTGGAGGCTCTGGGGACGCAGGGCTGTGAGGCAGGGAGAGGCGTGGTCAGATGGGAATAATTCCTGGGGGGAATGTCACCAGCACTGTGTGGAAGCCAAGCTGGAGAGAGAGAGAATGAGGCGGGCAGGGAGGCATCCTCCTGTGGTCCAGGCAGGGAAGACAAAGGCTTGCAGGGAGAGGCAGAGGGGGTCAGAGAGGAGCTCAGTGCTGAGGGGCTCGGTGGTCCTGCCTTTGGCAGCAGGCCTGTGGGTTAGAGAGTTCGGTCAGGGAGCCGTCTGGGCAGCGGGGAGACGAGGCGAGGCAGCAGAGGTGGCACATTTGAGCCCCTGTGTGCAGGCATGGCTGTGAAAGAGGACAGGCAGGCAGTGGTGCGTGGGACCCGGGTGGGGAGGTGGGGTAGGGTAGCCGTGGCTGCAGGTGAACTTCTGCACGTATGGCAGGCTTCCTGCTTGTTGGCAGCCTCTGTTTCCCTGTGTGGCAGGTTGTGAAGCCATTGCAGGAAGCGCAGGCTTGGAAGCTGGGACAGCGTGCAGATGGAGGAAGAAGGCTCTCCTGGCAACAGGGAAGGGAAATAGCAGCATGCATGGGTTTGTTGGCCAGCGTCAAAGACCATACAGAGAGGGGAGCCGTCAAGGCCAATTCCCCACTTATATCTGGGCACAGTGGCCTGATCTGAAGAGGTGCTACAGTCTCACGGTGAAATGCAATGGTGTCTTCTATTCAGGCATTGATACTAAATTATATGAAATGACTAGCAAGACTTGACGAAGGAGAAGAGGGATCAACATGGTCTCAGCCCCCTGGGTGCAGGAGAAGGACCCGAAGGGTAGTGGCTTGGTCTGGAACAGGCATTGTGCTGAGCACACAGGGAGGCATCTAGTGAAGGTAGAAAAGTCAAGTCTTGGAAAAGGCATTGGGGGTGGCATCCAAGAGGGGAGGAAGTAGTCTGAGAGAGCACAATGAGCACCTGGGCCCCAGCGCTTACAGTGCAGGCTGCCGGGAGCTCGAGGACTCATGCTCTTCCCTTAAACTTTTATCATTTCAATAACAGAGTAAAATCAGGAATTAATGCATTTCTAGCAGCTTTATTGAGATTAATTAATACACTACTCTATTTGCTCATTTAAAATCCACAATCCCACGGTTGGCAGTATGTTCAGAGTTGTATGATGACTCCCATGACCGATGACAGGCTCCCGGTTCAGGATATGCCTTCTTCACATCATTTTGAGAAGAGAGTAAGGCCACTTGCATGAAGCCACATGCAGTGTTTTGTAAAGGATGTGTTTCAGCATATTTCAGAGCTGCTGATCGCACGGCCCAGATTTTATCAAAATGCAAGATTTGCTTTCTTTCCCCTATGTTTGTTTTGAATCTGTTCTGGAGATGAGTGCCTTCCCCCTGTCTTGGGGGCTGCCTTTAACTCTCTGTTGTTAAAGGAAAACACAGGGTCCAGAGCCAGCCAGTCCTGGTTTGAACCCCAGATCTGTTACTTACCAACTGTGTGCCTTTGGCAAGTTCCCTAACCTCTCTGTGTCAGCTTCTTCTGTAATATTGTATAAACATAGTGCCTAGCTGATAGGATTCTTGTGAGGATTAAAGGAGTTGGTCCTAAAATGTATAGAAACCTGACAGATTGGAAGTGCTGTGGGCATTTGCTGTTAGTATTATCTGAGAATCTTAATTGTCGTGAGTTCGTGCTGGCCCTTACTTGTCATCGTGGGTGAGGAGTCAAGAAAGGAAACCTTCATCAGGAGATGTGTACATACTGTTTTCCTGCTTCATTCATTGACGCATGCCAGTCTGAATTAGGGAATATGTAGGGTTATGGCGTCTGCTAAGAGGAGTCCAATCTTATGGTCAAGGCGAGATGATTTTCATGCCAGCAAATGTGTTGACCTAGGTGAGTCTTCTCTTTGTAGTCCTGCCCTTCTTGTTCTGTCTGGCTGGTGCTGCTGCTGTCTGCTCCACTGTATTCCTGTCCTTGCTCCAGCAACCCCGGCCGGCTGACCCTTCTCCTCCCCTGTACCTGGTGTTTCTAAACACGGAATACTTGAAGACCAATGTAAAACCGTATGCATAAAAGTGCTGAATCGAATGTATTTGGTCTGCTCGACAAAATTAATAGCCTCTGTCAAGAAAAAGTTTTCTTTTTTTGAATTACCTACAGTGCTTAGCGCTGGATACTCAATAATAGTTACATTAGATCGAATAGTGAGAAAAATCTGTTTACTTACTATCTGAGAAATTTGTTCTTAGGCGTATAAGCATTTTTCTTATGCCGCAATTGTGTTAGTTTACGAAACAAAACCCTTTTTAAGTGGCTGGTGTAATGGTCACCTTCAGCCCTGCCTCATCCACGCATAGAGTGTAAACTAATGAACGGCAGGCCAAGTTGTGACCCAGGGCTGGGGAAAGGGTGCGCCGTGGTCTTGAAGGATGACAGAGGAGGGAGCGTCTTCTCAAAGAGTTACCATCGTCCTGGACAGTTGGGTGGTTTCAGTGACTCTGTTCTTCTGTCCACAAGGCAAGATGCCTTTTTGCTTTTGAAGCCAGTTCTAAGGACACAGAAGGGTCTGCCCTTCAGACTGCTTAACGTGGTGACACTTGTAAACTTGGGAATGGCAGAGAGTAGTGTATAGCTCATTTGCTAGGTCCTTAATATGCATTGTGTGCCCAGAACCCAATTCTTTGAGAGAGGGAGCAAGTGAGTGAGGGACAGAAAGAGAGAGAAGCAAGGCTTGTGTTTTATCTGAAGTGGGGCTCGAGCTCACAAACTTGGGAGATCATGACCTAAGCTAAAGTCAGATGCTTAACTGACTGAACTGCCCAGAACCCAATTCTAAGTTCTTTGAAGGGCAGGTGAAAAATCAGCAAGGAATACTCCTTGAGTCCAGTAAGCTTACACTTTGGACAAGGCAGTACACGAAAACCACCAATGAACTGGATTAGTGTATGTGTAAGTGCTTAATCGTGAGGGATTCCAAAGTGAGGTCAAGAGTGTCCAGGATAGACTTCAGAGACCAGGACAGACTTGAGCAGAGCCTGGACGATGGTGTTTAAGATGAGCATAGAGGGTGAGTGTTCCTGCTCCAGGAGTTAGGCTGCATGAGCAAGAGCGTGGTGCTAGCGCTGGATGTGGCACATCTGTGACCCTGAAGCCACTGGCCCAGCTGGAGGGAAGACCGAGTCAGATTTGCTCCAGCTCTGCTCCTATAGCCTTGGGCTCCATGCTCATGCTCTCCTAACCCCGTCACTGTCTACCAACCAGCAGGCTCTTTGAGGCTCAGCGCACTCCTATGGACACTACTGGAGCCTACCCATGTGGTGTGTTGAAAGCGTGGTGCACAGGATCCAAAGTGTTTGTGCCTGAATATTGTTTTCCTTGTCCAGGTCTGAGAGCTGAATCCAGCCCATTTGGACTCCCATCTCCCTAGGCAGTGGCTCTCGGCTTGCTTTTTCCTTTCCACAGAGCACTCCGCCCTCTTTCATGTTTCTGTAGGTCCCTAAAGGAACCGACCAGAACTGGGCTCAGAAGCTCTATGACCGGCACTCTGGCAGCCAGCACTTCCAGAAACCCCGCATGTCCAACACGGCCTTCATTGTGGTCCACTTTGCTGACAAGGTGAGCGTCTTTGTGGGTTTCGTGCACTGTGTGTGTTCCCTTCCCCCGCCAAGGGTCAAGGCTAACAGGGAGTGTGGTCTCTTTTCAGTTCAAGTGGCCTAAACGCTTCTTAGGTAGGGTCCTCTTGTACCCTTTTTTCCTTCCCCAGGCCCCCTCTGTGATCCATCAAACTGTCATTACATGGGAGAGCCCCAGGGGGTGGCAGGGAGGCTCTAGCTACGCAATCAAATGCTTAACCGGTATTTGAGGGTCTCTTTCCTGGGAATGCAGGGGTGGTAAGATAGTCGTGTTCTCCCTGGACAGAGGAGGAGGATGTGAGAACAGGAGGCTGCGCTTCTGCAGGTGGCTCCTTTCCGAGGAACCGGTGTACACAGAATTCTGCTATGCGGATTTCTGCTCTGTTTGCGCTAGGCCGAGCTGCCCAAATTTTAATCTTAACGTAAATCATCTGGGGTCTCATTAAAATGCAAATTCTAATTCAGTGGCCTTTTCAGCGCCCGACGGCTGCCTTAGGCCATCTTACGGGAACTCCTGTTTTAAAACAATGTTTGTCCACAAAATGAATCCCCCATTTGCTCTGTGCAAGTCCTGATCACAGCTTGGGTTTGCATGTTTAATGGCAACATCTGTGGGTTTCCCGGCTACTCACAACTCGTGAGGAAACCAGTGCGGATGAGCCGCAAGGATTAAGTGCACAAACAGTCGTGGAAGGTGCCAGGTCAGGCAGGCAGAAGCGCTTGACTCTTGTTTCTGTTTCCCTCCGGGGCTCCAGGTGGAGTACCTTTCAGATGGTTTCCTGGAGAAAAACAGAGACACGGTGTATGAAGAGCAGATCAACATCCTGAAGGCCAGCAAGGTAAAGGGCATCAGAGATGGAGAGCTAGAGCAGGACCGCCTACGGCCAGGGCTGTGTGTGGGTGTGGGGGGTCTGCTCTGGAGTGGGGGAAGGCAGGGGGGAGGTGAAGGGGCTGCTAGGTTATTTCCATCTGAAGATATTTGAGGATGGCCTGCTGGAGGGAGGAAAGCAGGAGATGGTGTAGGATGCGCAGGGGAGCAACTGGGAAAGATCCCAGCTAATGGAGGTACATTGCGGGGCTGGGGGCAGGGAGAGAGGCACCGAGGGGACGGCAGTGAGTATATCCATGAAAATGTCACTGGTGTCCATTATGTCTTTAATCATCATGCCCTATATGCAGGTATAAAGTGATTTCAACTCTCTAAAATCCTGGTATCAATGCACGTCATTTCTGCTGAGCAGCTACAGACCCTCCCTATAAGCAGACACATAAATGGAATAGAAAGAGGGCACCTGGGAGACTCAGTCAGTTGAGTGACTTTGGCTTGGGTCATGATCTTGTGGTTTGTGAGTTTGAGCCTCACATCGGTCTCTGTGCTTACAGCTCAGAGCCTGGAGCCGGCTTTGGATTCTGTTTCTCCCTCTCTCTCAGCCCCTTCACCAGTTGCACTCTGTCTCTCTGACTCAAAAGTAAATCCAATTTGATTTACAAAATTGGAAGACAGAAGGATTTGAGGGAACGTTGACTGTCTTTTAGGTCCTTTATTTCCTTCTCATGAGCATAACAAAAACAGCAAATACTGTGTCCATTCTATAGGCAGAGATTAAAAGGCACTGAGTCACCTAAGCAAATATTAAACACCAAGAGGCACTGCCTGCCCCCACACCCAGCATCATACAAAGTTGGATAAGACCAATCCTACCTTGTAGGTGCTTATATTCTAGTGGGCTGAGAGTGGCAGGTAATCATATGATAGCTGAACAGAGGGGAGATGCAGGGAGAGGGCCCCGCAGCATGAGAGACCAGGGCACTGCCTTTCCGGGGCGGGCAGAGTACTGATGCGCATGCTGTTGGCGGCTGCAGCCCTTCAGAGAAAACCCAGAAACAGACTCACCAGGATGTGGGAGGCTTTCTCCCGAACCTCATGATCCTGCTCTCCCTGCAGCCACCTCATAACACCAGACATTGCAGATTAATGGCTTGTTGTGATAAGCTTCAGACAAATGCAATAGGGTGAGATGCTGGAATGGAGAAAATACACCAAGCAGAATGGTCCCAAGGACAGAAGGACCAGTAAAGCCCATTAAATCACATGGCCCCACGTGAGGGGTCTAGTGAGGCTTTGAGTTTGTACCAGCACGTGGGAGACTCAGGGCAGACCCCTGCTCTGTGCCCTTTCTGGATATCTGGACCATCTGGGAATTAGTTGCTCCTGAGGGAAATTTGGGTAAATGAGCAGATCACTTAGGAATCCAGCACGAGGTCAACCTCTCAGCTTGCCAAGTCTGCAGTTCTATAGTCCATGGTGGCTAATAGGACTTTATCCATTCGTGAAAGGCAGGTGGGGACAGAGGAGGCACAGTCCGCAGGGAGAAAAGAAGTAGGGTGAGCTACCAAGGTGTGAGCTCTCGGAGCACGTTGCCTCATCACAAGTTTCTTACATGCTTGGAGCCCTGTGACCTCCTGTTAGTGACACAGTGGCCTCAGAAGCTGAGAAGCTTCACTGTTTTGTTAGAAGTTTCTTCTTCCAGGTTGGAGTACAAGTGAGGGGTGAGTCGGGGGTAGAGTCAGGTACTTGGCGTTTAAGTGCAGAGTTTGGTTCTGCTGTTATATTAATTTTTTTTTTTAGGGTCTCTCAGAGATCTTGAAAAAGAGGAATCTCTCTCCCTCTCTCCAGCAGATCATCTTTTGTTAGTAACAGATTGTTTTGCCCCTTAATTTTATTGGGTCTTTTTCTGTTATGCAGTGGTAACGAATACATATAGTTAAGTTCATGGATCTTACGGTCTAGTGAAAAAGATAGGAGTTTTGGTAATGCTGTGAAGGTCAAAAAGGGTGGTATGGATAAAGCAATTTGTTGTGCGTCCCCAAGACCACCCCTAAATTCAACTATTTGCTAGTAATAGCAAATAGTTCTCTCAGAACCCAGCAGATAGTTATGCTTCAGGCTATGACTTATAGATCACAAGGATACAAAACACATCAGCAAAGGGCGAGGTACGTGGGGTGAAGTCCAGAGGAAACCATGCCCAAGGTGACAGTCCTTTTCCAAGGACACAGAATATGCTTCATTCCACAGCAGTGAGTCGTGATGTGAAGTACAGACCAGGGCAGCTGGTCTGAGCCATGGCATTCAGAGTTTTTATCAGGAGTCCATTAGGGAGGCACCCTTTGCCTGGCACATAGCACAATTTCAGACTCCCAAAAGGAAGGTAGGAGTTAAACATTATATTGTTTGCATGAACCTCTTAGACCCAGTGAACCATTCTTTTTTTTTTTAAATAGGTTATTGTCAAGTTGGTTTCCACATAACACCCAGTGCTCATCCCCACAAGCACCCCCCTCCCCCCCCCCCCCCCCCC
>NW_024080666.1:1138421-1139976 GCF_003009895.1 Hyaena hyaena
TTTTTTTTTTTTTTTTTTTTGTTTTTTTTTTTTTTTTTTTTTTTTTTTTACCAATACCATACTGTCTTGATGATGACGGCTTTGTAGTAGAGGCTAAAGTCTGGGATGGTGATACCTCCCGTTTTGGTTTCATTCTTCAATATTACTTTGGCTCTTCGGGGTCTTTTGTGGTTCCATACAAATTTTAGGATAGGTTGTTCTAGTTTTGAGAAGTATACTGGTGCAATTTTGATTGGAATTGCATTGAATGTGTAGATGGCTTTGGGTAGTAATGACATTTTAACTATATTTATTCTTCCAATCCATGAGCATGGAATGTTTTTCCATTTCTTGGTGTCTTCAATTTTCTTCATAAGTTTTCTATAGTTTTCATCATACAGATCTCTTATATCTTTGGTTAGGTTTATTTCTAGTTATTTTATGGTTTTTTGTGCAGTTGTGAATGGGATCAGTTGCTTGATTTTCTGTTGCTTCAGTGTTAGTGTATAAAAATGCAACCGATTTCTGTACGTTGATTGTGTATCTTGCAACTTTGCTAAATTGATGGATCAGTTCTAGTAGGCTTCTGGTGGAGTCTGTCAGGTTTTCTATGTAGAGTATCATGTCATCTGTGAAAAGTGAAAGTTTGACTTCTTTGCCAATTCTGATGCCTTTTATTTCCTTTTGTTGTCTGATGGCTGATGCTAGGACTTCCAGCACTATGTTAAACAGCAGTGGTGAGAGTGGACATCCCTGTCGTGTTCCTGATCTCAGGGGGAAAGCTCTCAGTTTTTCCCCGTTGAGGATGATGTTAGCTGAGGGCTTCTCGTAGATGGTTTTTATGATTAAGTAAGTTACTTCTATCCTGACTTTCTCGAGGGTCTTTATTAAGAAGGGATGTTGTATCTTGTCAGATGCTTTTTCTGCATCTATCAACAGGATCATATGATTTTTATCATTTCTTTTGTTGAAGTGATGTATCACATTGATTTGCAAATATTGAATCAGCCCTGTAGCCCAGGAATGAATCCCACTTGATCATGGTGGATAATTCTTTTTATGTGCTGTTGCATTCGATTTGGAAGTATCTTGTTGAAGATTTTTGCATCTGTATTCATCAAGGATATTGGCCTGTAGTTCTCTTTTTTTGCTGGGTCTGTCTTGGGAATCATAGTGATGCTGCCTTCATAAAATGAGTCTGGGAGTTTTCCTTCGATTTCTATTTTTTGGAATAGCTTGAGAAGAATGGGTATTAATTCTCTTTTAAATGTCTGGTAGATTTCCCCAGGGAAGCCATCTGGCCCTGAGCTCTTATTTGTTGGGAGATTTTTGATAACTGATTCTATTTCTTCACTAGTTATGGGTCTGTTGAGATTTTCTATCTCTTCCCGTGTGAATTTTGGTAGTGAGTGTGTGTTTAGGAATTTGTCCATTTCTTCTAAGTTGTCCAATTTGTTGGCATATAATTTTTCATAGTATTCCCTGATAATTGCTTGTATTTCTGAGGGGTTGGTTGTAATAAGTCCATTTTCATTCATGATTTTGTCTATTTGGGTGCTCTCTCTTTTCTTTTTGA